>NW_027507748.1:237964855-237966657 GCF_037356315.1 Lithobates pipiens | reverse complement strand
GAGGGTGGACACAGAGAGAGAGAGAGAGAGAGGGTGGACACAGAGAGAGAGAGAGAGGGTGGACACAGAGAGAGAGAGAGAGAGGGTGGACACAGAGAGAGAGAGGGTGGACACAGAGAGAGAGAGGGTGGACACAGAGAGAGAGAGAGAGAGAGAGTGGACAGAGAGAGAGAGGAGGGGGGGACACGGAGAGAGAGAGAGAGAGGGGGGGACACGGAGAGAGAGAGAGAGGGGGGGACACGGAGAGAGAGAGAGAGGGGGGGACACGGAGAGAGAGAGAGAGGGGGGGACACGGAGAGAGAGAGAGGGGGGGGGACACGGAGAGAGAGAGAGGGGGGGGGACACGGAGAGAGAGAGAGGGGGGACACGGAGAGAGAGAGAGGGGGGGACACAGAGAGAGAGAGGAGGGGACACAGAGAGAGAGAGGGGGGGACAGAGAGTGAGAGAGAGGGGGACAGAGAGTGAGAGAGAGAGAGAGAGAGAGAGAGGGTGGACACAGAGAGAGAGAGAGAGGGTGGACACAGAGAGAGAGAGAGAGGGTGGACACAGAGAGAGAGAGAGAGGGTGGACACAGAGAGAGAGAGAGAGAGAGAGAGGGTGGACACAGAGAGAGAGAGAGAGAGAGAGGGTGGACACAGAGAGAGAGAGAGAGGGTGGACACAGAGAGAGGGTGGACACAGAGAGAGAGAGGGTGGACACAGAGAGAGAGAGGGTGGACACAGAGAGAGAGGGTGGACACAGAGAGAGAGAGAGAGAGAGTGGACAGAGAGAGAGAGAGGGGGGGACACGGAGAGAGAGAGAGAGAGAGGGGGGGACACGGAGAGAGAGAGAGGGGGGGACATGGAGAGAGAGAGAGAGGGGGGACACGGAGAGAGAGAGAGGGGGGGACACAGAGAGAGAGAGAGGGGGGGACACAGAGAGAGAGAGGGGGGGACAGAGAGTGAGAGAGAGAGAGAGAGAGAGAGAGAGAGGGTGGACACAGAGAGAGAGAGGGTGGACACAGAGAGAGAGAGGGGGGGACAGAGAGTGAGAGAGAGAGAGAGGGTGGACACAGAGAGAGAGAGAGGGTGGACACAGAGAGAGAGAGAGAGGGTGGACACAGAGAGAGAGAGAGAGAGAGAGAGGGTGGACACAGAGAGATGGTGGACACAGAGAGAGAGAGGGTGGACACAGAGAGAGAGAGAGAGAGAGAGGGTGGACACAGAGAGAGAGAGAGAGAGAGAGGGTGGACACAGAGAGAGAGAGAGAGGGTGGACACAGAGAGAGAGAGAGGGTGGACACAGAGAGAGAGAGAGAGAGAGGGTGGGCACAGAGAGAGAGAGAGGGTGGACACAGAGAGAGAGAGAGGGTGGACACAGAGAGAGAGAGAGGGGACAGAGAGAGAGAGAGACGCAGAGAGAGAGAGACGCAGAGAGAGAGAGAGAGAGAGCGAGAGACGCAGAGAGAGCGAGAGACACGCAGAGAGAGCGAGAGACACGCAGAGAGAGACAGAGACCCGCAGAGAGAGCGGGGACAGGGGCCCGCAGAGAGAGCGGGACAGGGACCCGCAGAGAGAGCGGGACAGGGACACGCAGAGAGAGAGAGAGAGAGACAGGGACACGCAGAGAGAGAGAGAGAGAGACAGGGACACGCAGAGAGAGAGAGAGAGACAGGGACACGCAGAGAGAGAGAGAGAGAGACAGGGACACGCAGAGAGAGAGAGAGAGAGACAGGGACACGCAGAGAGAGAGAGAGAGACAGGGACACGCAGAGAGAGAGAGAGAGAGACACGCAGAGAGAGAGAGAGACACGCAGAGAGAGAG
>NW_027507748.1:237777355-237962355 GCF_037356315.1 Lithobates pipiens | reverse complement strand
AATTATACATAAAAAAAAATCTACACATTTGTTAATAAATTGCATTATTTTGTTCATTGATTACCTGTAAATGGCGTAGACCAAGTAAAGATGAATTTCTACAGTCCTACAATAAAAAATAAATAAATTTAATGACTATATTTCATCATTATACGATAAGGGGTAGTGGGCAAGTTGAAAGGGGAGAGCAGATGAGGGTATAGAGACATAAAATCTACCTGCACAGCACACGTCCCCCCACCGCACATCTCCCCCCTTACCTCCCATGTCTCCCAGTGCAGCCCACGTCCCCCAAACCCAATGCCCCCCCCACCACACAGCTCACATGTTCCCCCCACACCGCACATCTCACATGGCCCCCCAATGCACAGCACATGTCCCCCCATCACAGCAAAGGAAATGTCCCATGTCCCCCATCACAACACATACACGTGCCCCCCCACCGCACATGTGCCCCAGCCCGCACACACACACACACACACACACACACACGTCCCCCCACCACACATGTGTCCCAGCACAGCCCAAGTCCCCCACCACACATCTCACATGGCCCCCCACATATACCCCCAATGCACAGCACATCTCCCATCCACGTCCCCCATCACAACACATACACACGTCCCCCCCACCGCACACACACACGTCCCCCCCACCGCACATGTGTCCCAGCACAGCCCATCTCACATGGCCCCCCACATATACCCCCAATGCACAGCACATCTCCCATCCACGTCCCCCATCACAACACATACACACGTCCCCCCCACCACACACACGCCCCCCCCCACCGCACATGTGTCCCACCGCGCACACACACACGTCCCCCCCACCGCACATGTGTCCCAGCGCGCGCACACACACACACGTCCCCCCCACCGCACATGTGTCCCAGCGCACACACACGTCCCCCCCACCGCACATGTGTCCCAGCGCACACACACACACGTCCCCCCCACCGCACATGTGTCCCAGCGCACACACACGCGTCCCCCCCCACCGCACATGTGTCCCAGCGCACACACACGCGTCCCCCCCACCGAACATGTGTCCCAGCGCGCACACACACACACACACACACACACACACACACACACGTCCCCCCCACCACACATGTGTCCCAGCGCATACACACACACGTCCCCCCCACCGCACATATGTCCCAGCGTGCGCGCACGCACACACACACACGTCCCCCCCACCGCACATGTGTCCCAGCGCACACACACACAAGTCCCCCCCACCGCACATGTGTCCCAGCGCATACACACGTGTCCCAGCGCATACACACGTGTCCCAGCGCATACACACGTGTCTCCCCCCCCCCACCGCACATGTGTCGAAGCGCATACACACACGTCCCCCCCACCGCACATGTGTCCCAGCGCACACACACACACACACACGTCCCCCCCCCCACCGCACATGTGTCCCAGCACAACACAGCACATCCATATTCATTCCCTCCCCCACCCAGCCAGCACAACACAGCACATCTCACAGAACAACAAACCATCTCACAGCACAGTAGTGTACAGTACAGTACATCTCACAGGACAAAAAGCCATCTCACCTCACCTTACAGGACAAAAAGCCATGTCATCTCACAGCACAGTACAGCTCACAGGACAAAAAAACATCTCACATTACATGTCCCCTCCCCTCCCCACTGCACTGCACAGAAAAAAAAACATCTAATCTAATCTCACTGCAAAGCACATCACACAGCACACACTTACCAATGAGCAGTAGCTTCTTTCTTGATCTTCCAGGCGCTTGTTCTCTGCAATGATGAGTCTGCTGCTATGGATGCTGGATGAACACTGGCAACAAAGGCCACGTTGCCCTTACTTAAAATGGCGCTGGCCGGCGCCGCCTTGTATTGCGTCATTTCCGGTTCGGAAATCACGCGATATTACAGCCCAGCGGCCCCTAGTGCCTTCTGGGATTGATAAAAAACATCTCCCCGGAGGCATAGCAGACAGGGGATGATGCATTCAGGCCGCGGCCGGAAACAGGAAGCAAGAAAACTATTGAAGATAAAACTGTGAGTTAAAAAAAATAATAATAATTATATGCCAAATGTGTTTAAGGGGGCAGAGAAGAAGGGGATGCAGGGCACTTGAAAAAGAGGGTGGAGCTCCACTTTAAATTCAATTTTTGGCAGCTCCACCTTGCCTTTCCACACATGATAATTGTGTGGTCAGACATGGTGGCCAGGACCTTGTGGAGATTGGTGAGATCGATGGAAAATATTCAATAGAGCCAGAAAGAAAGTGAATAAGGAGGTCAGTGGTTTTGTGGTCAGGAATGGGGGGTTGGCTATACGGCACTTGGAATTGGAAGTGGACACCTGGCGTTACTGGAAGAGAAATGGTGTTCACCTGAACGATGTGGGGATTGATTTATGGTCCTTGGGTCTACAGGATGGGATACAGCGAGCGTTGAGGGTATGGCAGGGCGTGCAAGGGTAAGGTTTTGCCCTTGCGTGCTGTGGCATGTTGTTGGTCTGTGCGGATGAAAGATTAACCCCAGTGATGGAAGAGTTCAGGACCTATCGGTGGTATGGTACCCATGGTTGGTGGTCCAGCTATCAGTAGTTTAGCTGAAGTTGGTTATCAGGTGCACTGCGGTCAGTGTTTGGCCTCTGAGCTATCATGTCAGCTTAAGGCCTATTCTGGTTTGGGTACCACAGTGCCGTAATGGATATGATGGTATGATTGGTGGGTTTCTCCTGCACAGACCAACGGGAGGAGTTTAATGGAGGAAGTGCCTTACTACTTTATTCAGTTATGTTAATTTATGTTAATTATTTGAATATTTTATAATAAAGATAATTGGCTGCTACGGCCATGTTTTACTCCAGATTGGTGTGGTCTCAATTTCTGGGGTTATGTTAAGGGGGGACGTAGCAGTGGGAGGTATGTTTGTGGTAGTGACAAGTAAGTAAGACACATCTGTTATACAATGGTCGTGATCATCAGATTCTACCAATAGAAGATTATACAAGAAATAACGTCCTCTGGATCAACTGGTTATTCCTTTATCAGAATAACTTCTGATTACTAATTGAATATGAAATGATCAGATGGCATTATTGAGTGTCTGTGGTGTTTTGAGCCAGGTAATCAACAACTGACCGCCATCTACTCATATACAGGGTAAATTGAAATGCAATCCAAAGCAATATATTAAAGATAACGTCCCTACAGTATAGATTAATGGCTGGTCTGGTTAATCAGATGAGATTCGGAGAGTAAACTGTTGATGCAGGGATATGCAAGAGTGACTAGCACAGAGACATTTCTTCAAGTTCAAACAAGCAAAGCATATATGTCTCCATGGCAGAACAGGGGAGAGAGAAAATGAAGAGGAAAAACAGGAGCAAAGCAACGCAGCTGGTTTAATACTGGGTAAAAAGTACTCTCACCACATCCACCGCTGTAGCCACTTTCCTCTACCTCTACCCAGCCATTCAGATTGCTCCTTGTTCAGTGGACATCCAGGTCCGGTTTGCAAGAGGATGATTTCATTACACAGGCAATTTCTGTTGGAACAGAGTCACTGTGCTGATAAGTGCTGTATTGAAGTGGTCTTGAAACAGTTCATTGCACGCTGAATAGTCAGTCCCATTTATGCTCCATCTCACAAGCCTTGCTCGTGCTGCGAGTGGACAATCCCCAAGCGATGTGCTGACGTCACGCTAAGAGTGTGACATCAGCATGTCATTCGGGGATTGTCAGCGAGGCTTGTGATATGGAGCATGAATGGGACTGACTATTCAGCGTATAAGGAACTGTTTCTAGATCGCTTCAATACAGCACTTATCAGCAATTTTTAATGTCAATGTTGTCTTTTTAAATATATCTGTGAGGTACATACTAGGTTTCCTCTGTCTTATTAAATTACTGTTGTGTGTTTTTTGTAAGTAATAAACTATCAAATCAATCTTAGTGTCCTTATTGGCCCTCTTGGGAGAACTTTCTTCTTTTCCTTTTTTTGGTATATGCGATTTAAGGGTCGCTAGTACTGCATCTCTATGGGTATTCCCAGAGCTGAATGATTGATAATATCAGTAAATTAATGTATTCATTATATATGGTTGATCCAGGCATCTAATCAGTTTTTTTTAAATACAACTGAGCATAGGGAACCGTTTCGAATGAAGCTACCATCTTTCCCAACAACCTCATACAAAGGCGAATAGAAGGACCATTCTTTGCCCTGACTACCTGAACCAGCTCCTTTATGGCACTGATCTTTTCCTGGGATAAAAACACCCTCTTCTGGGTTGTATCTATAACCAGACCCAAGTACTCTCCTCTTCTTACTGGTTTTAAAGAAGACTTCTCTAGGTTGAGGACCCAACCTAGGTATTCCAGGTAGTTGACTGTGGTGACCAAGCTTTGGTCTAAGCGGGCTACCGATTGGTCTATTAAGAGCAGGTCGTCTAGGTATGCTATAATCGTTACACCCTGAGCCCTTAATTTGGACAGAGGAGGAGCCAGGACCTTTGTAAACACCCAGGTGCAGTAGCTAGACCGAAAGGTAGAGCTACAAACTGAAAATTACATTTTTCTACTTCAAAACACAGATATTTCTGATGAGCGGGGAAAATAGGTACATGTAGGTATGCATCCTTGATATCTATTAATACCAGAACTTCTCCTCCTTGTAGGATGGAGACTACTAATCGGATTGATTCCATGCAAAAAAATCTAATTTTTAGGAACCGGTTTAGATCTTTGAGATCTAGGATGGATTTGACATTCCCATTTGGTTTTGGCACCGTGAAAAGGTTTGAATAAAACCCCATCCCCTGCTTTTCCATGGGAACCACCACTATGATTACTTTTTGCTCCAATGCTTGAAAGAGAGACTTCTTTTTCTCTGGATCTTTGGGAACATTTTATCTGAGGAAACAAGGAGACAGGAATTCTCAGAACTCTTGTATTGTGGAGACCACCCATCTGTACTGAAAATCTTCCTGCCAGAACCTTGAGAACTGTAGCAGTCTTCCTCCCACTTGAATGAGCGGGGACGCCCCTTCATAAAGGGGCTTTAGCTTTCTGTCTTGTAGATTTCCTCCCCCAGGATTTCTTTTGTCCCTGGGGTAGACTTTTTAAACCTGACAGTGGAGACCGTCGTGACTGCCTGGAGGCTGATGCCCCTGGCAATGAAGAAAGAATCTGTTTAAATGAGGGATGTTTACTCCTTTTCTTAACTGGCAAAAGGGTACTTTTCTCATTTTAGATTTTGTGGATATAATTGTCCAAACAGCCTTACACCATGAAAGGGAAAACCAGCCAGGAGTTTTTTGCATGGCATTTCAGCTGATCAATTTTTTTAACCATAAGATTCTACGCATATATAACAAACCAAGTGTAAGGCAAGAAGTCTGATGGATAGAATCTCTGATTGCGTCAACTGCAAACACACAAAGCCACTGTGTGTTTGGCTAACTCCCAGGCCTGTTGTTCAGGGAAAACGTTGAGCAGCTGGTTCAAGTGATCTCTTAAGGATTGACATACCCCAATTGCTGCCCCTGCAGGTTGAGCTACTGAACCTGCTAAGGAAAAAATATTTTTTAACAGGAATTCCAATTTTTTTTATCAGTTTGATCCCTAAGCATTTGAGCGTTGTCTACAGGACAAGTCAAACTTTTATTTACAGAGGATATAGAGGCATAAATTGCTGGTATACCCCTCATCTTTGGGTGATCCCACTCAGAATAAATACGCTTTTCCAGCAAGAAATGAACATAAAAGGCACGCGCAGCTTGAGGAGGCTTCAGTTAACCCAAACAAGATGTGGTCTTTTCAACCGACTCAGTTATGGGAAACATAAATGTGGAGCGGACCATTTCAGTAAGAGATTGCACCAGCAGTTTCTCAGCCTGTGAAGCTGAAGAGGGTCCTTCCCCACTTGATTCCTCAGAAGAGAAGTCATCAGTCTCATCCTGGTCTTCCAAGGGGGATTCATCTCCCCTTTCCTAGAGTTCCTCTGTTTGAGGGTCCTGGGGGGTAGAAGGGGACCTAATGCGTTTTCTTCCACTTTTGTAAAGATGCGATTAAGGCCATTAAGTGGAGACCGTCGTGACTGCCTGGAGGCTGATGCCCCTGGCACTGAAGAAAGAATCTGTTTAAATGAGGGATGTTTACTCCTTTTCTTAACTGGCAAAAGGGTACTTTTCTCATTTTAGATTTTGTGGATATAATTGTCCAAACAGCCTTACACCATGAAAGGGAAAACCAGCCAGGAGTTTTTTGCATGGCATTTCAGCTGATCAATTTTTTTAACCATAAGATTCTACGCATATATAACAAACCAAGTGTAAGGCAAGAAGTCTGATGGATAGAATCTCTGATTGCGTCAACTGCAAACACACAAAGCCACTGGCAGGTTGGCTAACTCCCAGGCCTGTTGTTCAGGGAAAACGTTGAGCAGCTGGTTCAAGTGATCTCTTAAGGATTGACATACCCCAATTGCTGCCCCTGCAGGTTGAGCTACTGAACCTGCTAAGGAAAAAATATTTTTTAACAGGAATTCCAATTTTTTTTATCAGTTTGATCCCTAAGCATTTGAGCGTTGTCTACAGGACAAGTCAAACTTTTATTTACAGAGGATATAGAGGCATAAATTGCTGGTATGCCCCACATCTTTGTGAATTTTTACACCATAGGATAAAGTGTTGAAAGCTTTTTAGGAGGGAAAAAATGTTTATCTGGGTGATCCCACTCAGAATAAATACGCTTTTCCAGCAAGAAATGAACATAAAAGGCACGCGCAGCTTGAGGAGGCTTCAGTGAACCCAAACAAGATGTGGTCTTTTCAACCGACTCAGTTATGGGAAACATAAATGTGGAGCGGACCATTTCAGTAAGAGATTGCACCAGCAGTTTCTCAGCCTGTGAAGCTGAAGAGGGTCCTTCCCCACTTGATTCCTCAGAAGAGAAGTCATCAGTCTCATCCTGGTCTTCCAAGGGGGATTCATCTCCCCTTTCCTAGAGTTCCTCTGTTTGAGGGTCCTGGGGGGTAGAAGGGGACCTAATGCGTTTTCTTCCACTTTTGTAAAGATGCGATTAAGGCCATTAATCTTTCCTCTAGTCCACTTATGGTTGAGGAAAATAAGAGGGGCTGAAATGCCAGAAGCAGTTGCAGCCCCTGACCCCGACGACTCACTCTGACCAGCCTCCTTAGGTCTATCAGGGGGAGATGGTGCTGCAGAGGGGGGTCCTCAGATCCCTTTGAGCCCTTAATTCTTGGGGTATTTGTATCTCCCCTTCTGCCCATAGTGCTAAGCACAAATGCAGAGGTTCTACCAGAAATGCACCCACTGCTGAGCAAAATAGTCAAGCAACTGCCACTGCTATCAAGGCTCAGTCTGATGCTAAGTAAATGTTGCCTGGGAATGCCTGTGTCACCCACACTCACATGCCATCCATCTGCTCTGTGTCCCCCCTTGAGCTGTGTACACCTGCAAAAGAGTGCACTTTATAGCCTTGTGTAGCCCGCGTTGTGGGCGTTAAACTAGGCCAACGTTGCGCTAATGCGGCCCCCCTTTTGTCTTTTTCAAAAAAAGACAGTTTTTCCCACGCAAGCTGAGGGCTTCGATCGGATTGCACATGGAGGGGAGGCTGGGGCAGAGGAGAGAGGAGGGCCGGTGGATGAAGAGCCTGCGGTAATGGCCTCTAGCCTGAAGCCTGAAAAAAACCTTCCCACATCCTACTTGGAGCATGGGCTCGGAGGAAGCGTGCAGCTTGTGACACAGAGACGAGACTGACAAGTAGTGATGAGCCGAACACCCCCCGGTTCGGTTCGCACCAGAACTTTTGAACGGACCCCAATTTCGCACGAACGTTAGAACCCCATTGAAGTCTATGGGACTCGAACGTTCGAAATTAAAAGTGCTAATTTTAACAGCTAATATGCAAGATACTGTCCTAAAAAGGGTTCGCAGACCTGGCTCCTGTCCCAGGGGACATGGGTCAATGCAAAAAAAAGTTTTAAAAATGGCTGTTTTGGCGGGAGCACTGAATTTAATGACGATTAAAGTGAAAAAAAAAGTGAAATATTCCTTTAAATATCGTGCCTGGGGGGTGTCTATAGTATGCCTGTGAAGTGCCACGTGTTTCCCGTGTTTAGAACAGTCCCTGCACAAAATGGCATTTAACGGAAATAACGTCATTTAAAAGTGCTTGCGGTTTTAATGTTATATCTGGTTCCTGCAATATGGTTGAAAATCATTGAGAAAAATGGCATGGGTAGCCCTCCCTGCCAATTACCAGCCCCTTTGGGTCTTGTACGCATATTAAGGGGAACCCCGTACCCATATTAAAAGAAAGGAAATACGTGTGGCCCCCAGACCCTATATACTCAGAACAGCAGTATACAGGCGGTGCAAACAAGACAGGGACTGTGTAGATTTGTTGTGTAGGAGATGTTTGTAAGTTGGATGTTTGAAAGTAGGGGCCTGCCCTATATGCTCTGCAGAAATGGCGGAACAAGGTGTTGGTTTTGCCACAACATTGTAAGCCCTCAAAGGGACTCTTGGTGGGCGCTGGAGCGCCCTACTGTGAACGATTAGATCAAGAATTGTAATTACATGCCATTGTTGAACAGTGGTAGAAAAATTGACCTTTGGTGGTTGTGGTGCTGGTGCCACAACACTATAAGTCCTCACAGTTACTCTGGGTGGGCAAAGGAACGGGCCCTCCTGTGAAATATTATATCAAGAATTGTAATTACATGTCCCTGTTAAACAGGGACAGAAAAATTGTGCCTTAGGCACTGGTGCTGGTGCCACGACACTGCAACCTCTCCCATATACTCTAGTTTTAGTGCAGGAATTAGCCCTGCCGCAAAGCATTGCATCAAAAATTGTAATTAAACTCCCCTGTTAAACAGGGGCAGAAAAATTGGGCCTTAGGCACTGGTGCCACGACACTGTAACTTCTCCCGGATACTCTAGCTTTAGTGCAAGAATTAGCCCTGCTGCAAAGCATTGCATCAAAAATTGTAATTAAACACCCCTGTTAAACAGGGGCAGAAAAATTGGGCCTTAGGCACCGGTGCTGGTGCCACGACACTGCAACCTCTCCCATATACTCTAGTTTTAGTGCAGGAATTAGCCCTACTGCAAAGCATTGCATCAAAAATTGTAATTAAACGCCCCTGTTAAACAAGGGCAGAAAAATTTGGCTGATGGCATCACCCAGAACCAAAAATGTTCTTCCAACATATCAGCGGAGGAGAAAGAGGATAGACAATAAACATAACAGGACAGTCACTCAGCATAGGCAGTCTTAAAGGGATGTGATATTTAAAAAAAAATTATTCGGTTACATCAGCTTCAGGTGCTTGGTAGCTGTGGGTGATCCAAGACTGATTCATCTTGATGAAGGTCAGTCGATCAACTGATTCGGTGGACAGGCGCACCCTGTGATCGGTAACAAAGCCACCAGCAGCACTGAAGGTGCGTTCCGAAAGAACGCTGGATGCAGGACAGGCCAGTAGCTCAATTGCATACTGTGTAAGCTCTGGCCAGTGATCCATCCTCAAGACCCAGTAAGCCAGAGGATTTTCGATGGGAAAGGTGTCCAAGTCTGACCTTGCCCCTAGGTATTCCTGCACCATGTAAATCAGACGCTGGCGATGGTTGCTGGAACCGATCATACCTTGGGGCTGCGGACAAAAAAATTGCCTGAAAGCATCGGTCAGACGGCCACCTTCTCCACCGCTCCTTCTGACCGATGCCTCAGCAACACGTTGTCCAGGACCAGGAGTTTGTAACCTCCCAGTCTCTGGAAACGCGTTGCACAGACCTTTCTGCAAGGCCTCCCGGAGATGTCTTATCCTCTGCTCTCTCTGCGACGGCAAGATAAGGTCGGCAACCTTACCCTTGTACCGTGGATCAAGGAGAGTGGCCAGCCAGTAATGGTCCCTCTCCTTGATCCGAAGAATACGAGGATCCTTCTGCAGGCTTTGCAGGATCAGAGAGGCCATGCAGTGTAGGTTAGCTGAGGCATTCGGTCCGGAGTTCTCTGGGTCACTAAGAACAACATGATCTGCAGCTACCTCCTCCCAGCCACGTACAAGTCCATGGGTTTCTTGGGACTGTAAATCATCCCTATAAGACTGCTGCTGCTGCTGATGCTGAGTGCCAGCCTCCACCTCCATGCTGACACAATCATCCTCCTCCTCCTCCTCCTCCTCATCCTCTTCCTGTGTGATGGGTGGCACAGCAGGAACACTGTCTGGATAAAGGGGGCCTTGAGAGGCAAGGAAGTCCTCCTTTTCCTGCCTCTGTTCTGCCTCAAGTGCCCTGTCCATTATTCCACGCAGCGTATGCTCCAAGAGGTGGACAAGAGGTACAGTGTCACTGATGCATGCACTGTCACTGCTCACCATCCTTGTGGCCTCCTCAAACGGTGACCGGACAGTGCATGCATCCCTGATCATGCCCCACTGGCGTGGTGAGAAAAAAACTAGCTCCCCTGACCCTGTCCTGGTGCCGTAGTCGCACAGGTACTCATTGATGGCCCTCTGCTGCATGTGCAGCCACTGCAGCATGGCCAACGTTGAGTTCCACCTGGTGGGCATGTCACATATAAGGCGGTTCTTGGGCAGGTTCAACTCCTTTTGGAGCTCAGCCAGCCGAGCACAGGCATTAAATGGTCAGCGGAAATGCACACAGACTTTCCTGGCCTGCTTCAGGACATCCTGTAAGCCCGGGTACCTGCCCAAGAACCGCTGCACCACCAGGTTAAGAAGGTGAGCCACACAGGGCACATGGGTCAGTTGTCCCTGTCGGAGGGCGGAGAGGAGGTTAGTGCCATTGTCGCAAACCACCATTCCTGGCTTAAGCTGGCGTGGCGTCAACCACCTCTCGGCCTGCCCCTGCAGAGCTGACAAAACATCCGCCCCAGTGTGGCTCCTGTCCCCCAAGCAAACCAGCGCAAGCACAGCATGGCATCGTTTTGCCTGCGTACTTGCGTAGCCCCTGGAACGCCTACGGAGCACCGCTGATTCTGAGGACAGAGCACTGGAAGGCCATGGAGGAAGAAGAAGAGGAGGGGGTGGAGGAGAGAGGTGTGTCACAACCAATAGTAGCATTTTGGAGGCATGGTGGCGGAACAACCTCTAACACTACTGCACCTTGTCCTGCATCCTTCCCAGCTGCCAGAAGAGTGACCCAATGGGCAGTGAAAGACAGGTAACGTCCCAGTCCATGCCTGCTGGACCATGAGTCGGCAGTAATATGCACCTTGCCGCTGACCGCCCTGTCCAGCGAGGCAAGGACATTGCCTTCCACATGCCGGTAGTGAGCCGGAATCGCCTTCCGTGAGAAAAAGTGGCGTTTAGGGACCTGCCACTGAGGAACCGCACAGTCTACCAACTGAAAAGGCAGCAGTTGAAGTGCTAGCAATTTAGCCAAGCTAGCATTCAACCGCTGGGCATGTGAATGGCTGAGAGTGAACTTCTTTCGCCGGTCCAGCAGCTGGGGCAGGGACATTTGCCTGCTATAATCGGATGTGGGTGTACTGCTAGCAGAGTGCCCACAAGCACTTGGCTGTGACACACCTAATTGTACACCTTTATTCCTCTCAGAGCAGGTTTCAGAGAGGACTGAAGGTCTAGTGGGGTTGGAGATCCCAGCTGATGAGGAGCAAGGAGAGGTCCGCTTTGTTCTTTGGTGTGGGTCTTTGAGGTACGCTTGCCAACGAGCTGCATGGCAGGTCAACATATGTCTGGTCAAGCATGTGGTGCCCAAGCGGCTGATGTTTTGGCCACGCGAGATACGCTTGAGACATATGTTGCAAATAGCAGCGGTGCGATCTGAAGCACTCGTCTCAAAAAAGGCCCACACCAAAGAACTTTTAGAATAACGCACAGAGGCAGCGCCCAGCACAGGCGGAGCTCTGCGGTGTGATTCAGTCGGTGTGCTGCCCCTAAGCTGGCCCCCGGAGGGCATCCTGCCTCGTTCGACATGTGCCTCCTCCTCCTTCTCTCTCCTACCAGGCACCCACGTGGAGTCAGTGCCCTCATCATCCCCTCCCTCTTCATCGCTGGAGCAAACCTGGCAGTATGCTGCAGCTTGTGGAACATGACTGCCAGATTGCTGTCCTTCTTGAGCATCCCCTCTGTCTGCATTCACGCTACTGCCTTCCTCTAGCTAAGTATCATCATCAGAGTCTACAAAACACTGGGCATCCTCCTGGAGCATGTACCCAACACTGTGCTCAAAGAGTTCAGGAGACTCCTCAGGAGGACGTGGTGGGTCTAGGGAAGGAGTCACTGATGATGCAATTGAGAGGAGGGAAGACGGTGCATTGGCAGCTGCTTTGCTAGTACCCTGAGCCTGGGTGAGAGAGGATGAGGAGGATGAAGAGGGCTTGGTCATCCACTCTACCAAGTCGTTGGCATGTTGCGGCTCAACATGTCCAGCTGCCGAAAAGGAGGACAAGCGTGTCCCATGGCCACGTGCTGATGATGACGATGCACCGCGTCCTCGACCAGCACTGTTGTCTCTAGACACAGAGCCTGCTTGCCCTCTTTTATCGGCTCGCGCCTGTCTGCCTCTTCTTGCTGGCCTTCCAGCCATGGTAATGGCCTGAAGGGAGTTGGGAAAACCAGCAATTGGGTAGTGTATATTGTGCTGGAGGCACACACAGCTTCCACTAACTCCTGCAGATGGCAGATGGCTCAAATAGAGAAGAGCTATGTAGGTGGAAATTTTTTATTCCAGGAAACTGCTACCATATTTACAAAAATAACATTTCAAACTATAAAATTACATCATAAACAAACACAGAAAACTTAACAATAAACAACTTAACCAAACTTCTTATGAGTTTTCAACCCTCTGCCCCGGAAGAGTAAGGGGTTATTAATTCTCGAAACTGAGCATCAGTTAGGTTTTCAAGAATTTTATCCCACTTACTACGTTCCTTCAACTTTTTCTTCTTCTTTTTCCCAATGCCACCCTTATTACCTGGCACCGGGCTTTTTGGAACCTCTGCCACCACCCTGGACTCTTGACCATGTTGGGGTACCCCAACCTCCCCACTATCTCCCGCCTCAGACCCCTGCTCATCATCAGACATAGATGAGCCCGAGGACTCCCTCGCTGCCACAGAAGGCCCAGGAGGTGGGGAGGGGGGTACAGGACTAGGGGACCTGAGAGGGCTCCTACTCCTAGAAAGACTTGTACACACAGATTTTTGTCTTACACCTCTTCTTCCAGTAACCCTACCCTGCCTATCCCCCGCCGGACTTCGCTCCCTTCGGGCCGCCACCTTCCCTCTAGGAGCCATACCGGCGGCAGGAACAACAGGAGAGGGGTCCCCAACCTTAGAAACACCAGAAGAGGGAGGGGGTACTTTACTTGGAGGAACCTCTCCCCCAGGGCATCCGCCACCTTCCGCAGGCGCGCCCCCAGCAGATGAGGCAGCGCCCGCAGGTGGGACACCACTGGGACATGGGACCTCCCCGGGAGCAGGGACATCAGTAGGGACGTCAGCAGGTCCCGGGGGCCTCTCCCTGTGGGCCCTAGGGCACCTGCTGAATGGATGCCCCATCAGCCCACACAAATTACATTGAATGAGCCCACAGGACTCGCTAGAATGACCAAACTTATTACATTTGGCACAACGCACCACCGTGCAGTCTGCACTGAGGTGGGTTGGGCACCCGCACCGGAAACAGCGGCGGGGCTGACCGGGATAGAATACCAGAATACGATCCCTGCCTATAAAGGCACTACCTGGGATGTGGGCAACGGTGTTACCTTGCCTTCTTAACCTCATTCTGGCATTCCAAGCCCCGGTCCACACCCCGCGCTCATCCAACCCCTTTCTCAGCGGACCCTGCAGTTGGCCGTGCCTGCTCAACCAAGTACTAATGTCTTCTGGCGGCAAGCTTTCATTGCGCACCAGGACAGTAATACTTTTTACTTCTTCCTGTCTACTTATTGGGAAGACCTTAAACCCTTTCCAGGGATCTGTACCACTAATAAGCCCAAAGGTGGTTAAAAACAACTCCATAATGACCACGCTTACAAAACTGATATCAAAGTCGTGGGACCCCGCGGGATGAATCACCGCAAAGATTTCCGCGACCTTGATACCTAAGGAGATCACCATGTCTACCACCTGCCCCCTACTAGGGCACTGACCCTCTCCCTCCCACCTCAATTGGACCACATTTCTGCGTTTTCTTTCCGGTCCCCCAGTCCCTCGTGACCATGAATTGGCCCCGGAGAACTGGTCTGCCGGAGGGACCCGGAAATTTCCCGCCCCAAACTGTTCATATATTGGGCCGAGCGGAGCCACAGACCCTGCCACATTGGCATATGAACGCCGTTCGCCCAAAGCTGTCAGGAGCTTGACCTCCGGCGACCCCTGCAGTACCCGCCCAGGGACGGACCTCGGGGCAGGAACTGGCGCATCCGCCACAGGTGTGGCACCAACAGCATCCTTCCCTGGAACTCTCTTGCTATTACCCTTAGGCTGGACCGAGGACCCAGAAGGCTCTCTTCTATCAGTAGAAGCACCCTGAGCCTGACCTGCCAAAAGCGCATCCCAGTCCTCAGACCATCCTTCACTTAGCTCCATATGGGCCCCACAGGAGTCCACTCTAACTTCCTCCCTCTGGGAACCCTCTAAACTGCGAATAAAGGCTAGTGCCGGATCATTCTCACCCAGAGGCTCCATAGGGCAGTCCCCCCAAGCCACCTTCTGCGCTGGACATAGGGAATCACCGGCCGATGCTCCAGACTCCTTTCCCGCATCGGCAGAGGCCCGAGAACCGGAAGCCGCGGAGGACGCGGACCGGAAGTGACGCGTGACCACCTCCGCCGGAACTCCGCCCACATCCGGCGCGCCACTCCCAGAGACCGCGAGAATCGCGGCCCGGAAGTGACGCTCGGCAACCTCCGCCGAGGCTCCTCCCCCCTCTTTCGCGCCATTCCCGGAATTCACCGCCTGATTGGGCTGAATCTTGCTAGAAACACCCCCTGACCTCCGGGAAGACGGCGTGCTTCTCCCACCCTCCGCCATTGCAGGAGTACTGGCAACAACCCGCTTAGGTACTACTAAACAGTCCGAGCTGGGTCTCCCAGCTTTGGTCTTCCCCTCACCTTGAGGCTGATTTACAGCAGTGATGGCCGACATCTCTGCTGACGGCCCATCCTGCTCACAGCTGACTCTAAGGCTCACCGGGGTATTTACAGGTAAGTCCTTTTTCCCTTTAATCTTCTTTCCATCCTTCAACTTGGGGATCTTCACAATCAGGGTTTTTTGTATACACTTTGGGTCATTTGCTGTATCCTCAGGCACCCTGTTTTTTACACCATCACCCACCTTACTGACAGGTAGGGGCACAGATGACACAGAGGCACCCTCCACAACATCCCCTTCTAAGTCCATCACCTCACCACCAGTCTCCGGAGCTACCACCTCCATTGCTGAGGCACTATCCAAGTCCTTCTTTCCTTCATCTGAACCATGGGTTTTGGCTGCAATGGCCGCTGGCTCCCTATCACCCAGTGGGGTTTCTTCCTCCATAGCCGGGTCTACTTTACTGCTTTTGTCCTCCGCCGCCTGGGAAAGACCACGTCTTCTCACGGCCTGGGAACCTTCCTTATTAGCCACACGAAGGGTCTCAATCCCTTGCACTGTCTGTGCACCCACACTTGTGGGTTCCTCCGCCTCTTCCATGGGCTCCGCCGCCTGTGATAGACGCTGGTTGCGGCGTCTTACCGCTTGAGAGCCCTCATCGCACGCCACTCTCATAACTTTATCTATTCTCAACAGAAAGTCCTTTTCGCTTGAGGCACTGTCAATTAGTTTTGATAAAAGCTCACCAAGCATGTTACACTGCTCTTTCAGTCCATCTATGACAGGCTTGAATTCTGTTCTCTTCTTGATACCTGATCTATCGCGTCTATTCCTCAGCTCGGCCAAAACTTTCATTTTTTCGCAGTAACAGCGAGAAGCCTTTACCATTAAGCTCTGGGCTTTTCTTATCCTCTCCGCAGATTTCTCCACGTCTTCTCCTGGCTGTCTCAGAGACCAGTCAACCAAGTCAAGCTGGTTTTCCAAGTACAGCCTCTCCTCCTCAACGAACTCCAGGAGCTTCAGGGCTCCACGCCTTTCCTCAGGCCGAGAAACAGGCACCTGGCCTGGGCTGACCGACGCCATCAGCTCCCTGTCCTCCTCCACCACTCTGGAAGTCCTCAGAGCTCAGAGCACGCAGCCAGCACGCACAATCTCCTACCATTGACTGCAAGCTCTATTTAAAACGAGCAAGATAGTTAGCTATATAGGTGGATATTTTTTTAATGGTTATCTGCTACCGAACATACAAATTTTTCATTACAAATCAAATATCAGTTAACATACACTTTGCAATTTAACAGATAATAAACTATACAAACAAAAGGGAAAAAACAACTTACATGTCATCTTCCCCCTCCTCCTCCCCAGAAGAAAAATTTATAAGTAGAGCATCACCCCTACTGCTAGGCCCTTCTGGTGGCCCAGGATCCACCTCAGGTAACGGGGCCCTTTTTTTCTTCTTCTTCCCCTGCTTTTTCCTAATCGTGACCCAAGCCACTTCACCTTCCTCATCCGATACTTCTTTTGGGCGTTTCTGAGCCCCCTTAACCGAGACTTCCATCTCCTCCTCCCCAGACCTGTCATCCCCAGCCGAAGAATCGGATGAGGAGACAGTGACCAGACGTCTGCCCGGCCTACATCTCCGAGGAAGGGGAGTGGGAGCAGTAACCTGGGAAACAGAACCCTGTGCCCCCCCCTTATCCAAAAAGGGAGGCCCAACTACCTCCACCTGACCAATATCTGGACCGGGCACCTGAACTTCAGTGACAGGGGCCTGGGCAACATCTGCATGCCGTACCCCCTTTTCTCTTTGAGGGACCCTACTTGCCTTTTGGGTTCGAGGTGCACCCTGTGGCTCCGCCGTAGGAGCGCTTCCCTGCCTTTCCCCTCCAGAACTCTGCCCAGCAGGAGGAGGTGCACTATCCCCTCCTGGCCCACCACCTGCTGCAGCTTCACCCCTGTAGGCTCTGGGGCATCTGCTAAAGGGATGCCCCATTTGACCGCAAAGGTTGCAGCAGATCAACCCACACGTGTCACCTGAGTGTCCAAACTTATTGCACTTAGTGCAGCGCACAACTGTGCAATCTGCACTCATGTGGGTTGGACACCCACACCTGAAACACCTACGGGGCTGGCCTGGGTAGAACACCAGGATTCTATCTCGTCCCAGGAAAGCACTTCCTGGGACATGTGCAACCGTGTTGCCAGATCTTCTCAAACGAATCCTGGTGTTCCATGCTCCAGTCCATACCCCACGCTCGTCTAAGCATTTATTTAGAGGACACTGCAACTGGCCGTGTCTCCCCAGCCAAGTTGCTATGTCCTCTGGGGGCAGGCTCTCGTTCCTTACTAACACCGTCAGGTTTTTAATCTCCTCCTGCCTACTCAAAGGAATCAGGCGGAACCCTTTCCAGGGATCAGCCCCTTTAACCAACCCAAAAGCGGTTATAAAACGCTCCATAGTCACAGCGTTGGTGAAACTGACATCAAAGTCAGGGGTGCCAGCTGGGTGGATCACAGCAAATAGCTCAGCCACCCTGAACCCCAACGCCAGGACCATGTCAACCACTTGGCCCCTCGTGGGGCACTGACCTTCACCCTCCCATCTCAGCTGGACCACATTCCTACGCTTGCGCTCCGGACCACCTGTCCCCCTAGACCAAGTACTGGCCCCAGGGGTCTGACCAGCCGGGGGTACCCGAAAGTTACTGGCCCCAAACTGGTGGTACAGGTGGTCCAGAGGCACACTGGACTCAGCCACATTGGCGTAGGAACGCCTTTCACCAAGTGCCGTCAGCAACTTTACCTCCGGTGTCCCCCTTAGTACGGGTCCCAGAGGAGGAGCCTCTGCCACAGACACTGGGGGTACAACATGAGAAGCAGCCCCCCCACTCACGGCATGGGAAGTCACACTCCCCACATCGTTTACCCCAGCCTGAACTTTAGGATAGGTCTCATCCTCAGAGCTATAAAGCAAAGCCTCCCAGGCTTCCTGCCACTCCACCTCCATATGGGCCCCGCAGGAATCCACTGACACTTGGCTCGGCCCTGATTGAGAACCCTCCAAGCCGCGAATGAACGTCATTGCAGGGTTCTCACCATCAAGCTCGCCCATTGGGCAGTCACCCCAGGCCGTAGCTTGTTCTGGCACTATACAATTAGACATTTCAACATTACTGTTACTGTTACTGTTTACACTCTCTTGACCAGAAAGCAGACCGGAAGTCCTTTGAAAACGACCCTCGGGGTCAACTTCCGGACCCGCCACCGTCACTTCAGGCCGCGGGCTATTCTCGCCATGAACCAGCTCGCGCACCGGAAGTGCGTCATCACCCCTTCCCGCGCTACTATTGGCCTCGCGGTCAGTAGCACCACCCCTCCTCCCGCGGGAAGACGGCGTTCTCTTACTCACGGCCGCCATTCCCAAACTGTCAGATGCCATGCCGCCGGCCGACACTGCACCGCTGCCCACAGCGGCAGCCAAGCTGGCTTGACTCTCATATACCCTAGTCCCCTTACCCTGAGACCGGCTTGCAGCAGTGGCAGCCGACAACGCAACTGACGGCGTGCCCTGCTTGCAACCACCGGCTGGGATCACTGGGGACTGTACAGGTAAGTCCATTTTTCCTTTGCTTACTATCCTAGCAAGCTGCACCACTGGTATCTTCTTAACAACACTCCTGTCTTTAATGTCCTTTTGCTGCCTCCTTCCCACTTCACCGGGGTCTAACCTGCCCTCTGGGGACACAGCCTCATTCATAGGCTGGCAACCCTTAGGCTTACCTGACCCCTCTGCAGGATTAGTGGAGTTAGCAGGGCTAGCAGTCTTTTCACCAGGAATGCTCTTCACATTTTCAGCCTTCACAGCACTCTCTCTCTCCAAAACTGTTTCTTTACACACCGCTGGCTTTCTTTCCACCACAGTCTTTCCCTCTGGTTTGTCACTGGCCACCTTTCTTTCCACCGCACTTTCCTTTTCTTCATGGCTGGCTTCCACAGAGGGACCCGCCATTTCCTCCTCCTGCGTTGTGTTCGGGGCTGGATACAGTCTACGGCGTCTCCCTGCCTGGGTCCCCTCGTCACACGCAATTCTCATCGCTTTGTCCACGTTAGATAGAAAGTCTTTCTCACCAGAAGCACTGTCAATCAGGTTGGATAACAGCTCACCCAATATGTTGCACTGCTTCTTCAATCCGTCTATCACCGTCTTATACTCCTGTCTCTTTACAACACCTGATCTGTCTCTCCGGTTCCTTAGCTCCGCCAGGACCTTCATTTTCTCGCAGTAGCTGCGGGAAGCCTTTACAATTAAGCTTTTAGCTTTCTTTCTTCTGTCTGCAGATTTCTCCACATCCTCTCCTGGCTGTCTCAGAGACCAATCTGCAAGATCCAGCTGGTTCTCCAAAAACAACCTCTCCTCCTTGACGAGCTCCAGGAGCTTAGGGGCTCCACGTCCTTCATTAGGCTGAGAAACAGGCACCTGGCCTGGGCTGACTGAAGTCATCAGCTCCCTCTCTTTCTCCACCACTCTGGAAGTCCTCAGAGATCAGAGCACGCAGCCAGCACACACAAGCTCCTACAACTGACTGCAAGCTCTATTTAAAATGAGCAAGATAGTTAGCTATATAGGTGGATATAGCAGTGTATACTGGGTTCAGAGCACGCAGACAGCACGCACAATCTCCTACCATTGACTGCAAGCTCTATTTAAAACGAGCAAGATAGTTAGCTATATAGGTGGATATTTTTTTTAATGGTTATCTGCTACCGAACATACAAATTTTTCATTACAAATCAAATATCAGTTAACATACACTTTGCAATTTAACAGATAATAAACTATACAAACAAAAGGGAAAAAACAACTTACATGTCATCTTCCCCCTCCTCCTCCCCAGAAGAAAAATTTATAAGTAGAGCATCACCCCTACTGCTAGGCCCTTCTGGTGGCCCAGGATCCACCTCAGGTAACGGGGCCCTTTTTTTCTTCTTCTTCCCCTGCTTTTTCCTAATCGTGACCCAAGCCACTTCACCTTCCTCATCCGATACTTCTTTTGGGCGTTTCTGAGCCCCCTTAACCGAGACTTCCATCTCCTCCTCCCCAGACCTGTCATCCCCAGCCGAAGAATCGGATGAGGAGACAGTGACCAGACGTCTGCCCGGCCTACATCTCCGAGGAAGGGGAGTGGGAGCAGTAACCTGGGAAACAGAACCCTGTGCCCCCCCCTTATCCAAAAAGGGAGGCCCAACTACCTCCACCTGACCAATATCTGGACCGGGCACCTGAACTTCAGTGACAGGGGCCTGGGCAACATCTGCATGCCGTACCCCCTTTTCTCTTTGAGGGACCCTACTTGCCTTTTGGGTTCGAGGTGCACCCTGTGGCTCCGCCGTAGGAGCGCTTCCCTGCCTTTCCCCTCCAGAACTCTGCCCAGCAGGAGGAGGTGCACTATCCCCTCCTGGCCCACCACCTGCTGCAGCTTCACCCCTGTAGGCTCTGGGGCATCTGCTAAAGGGATGCCCCATTTGACCGCAAAGGTTGCAGCAGATCAACCCACACGTGTCACCTGAGTGTCCAAACTTATTGCACTTAGTGCAGCGCACAACTGTGCAATCTGCACTCATGTGGGTTGGACACCCACACCTGAAACACCTACGGGGCTGGCCTGGGTAGAACACCAGGATTCTATCTCGTCCCAGGAAAGCACTTCCTGGGACATGTGCAACCGTGTTGCCAGATCTTCTCAAACGAATCCTGGTGTTCCATGCTCCAGTCCATACCCCACGCTCGTCTAAGCATTTATTTAGAGGACACTGCAACTGGCCGTGTCTCCCCAGCCAAGTTGCTATGTCCTCCGGGGGCAGGCTCTCGTTCCTTACTAACACCGTCAGGTTTTTAATCTCCTCCTGCCTACTCAAAGGAATCAGGCGGAACCCTTTCCAGGGATCAGCCCCTTTAACCAACCCAAAAGCGGTTATAAAACGCTCCACAGTCACAGCGTTGGTGAAACTGACATCAAAGTCAGGGGTGCCAGCTGGGTGGATCACAGCAAATAGCTCAGCCACCCTGAACCCCAACGCCAGGACCATGTCAACCACTTGGCCCCTCGTGGGGCACTGACCTTCACCCTCCCATCTCAGCTGGACCACATTCCTACGCTTGCGCTCCGGACCACCTGTCCCCCTAGACCAAGTACTGGCCCCAGGGGTCTGACCAGCCGGGGGTACCCGAAAGTTACTGGCCCCAAACTGGTGGTACAGGTGGTCCAGAGGCACACTGGACCCAGCCACATTGGCGTAGGAACGCCTTTCACCAAGTGCCGTCAGCAACTTTACCTCCGGTGTCCCCCTTAGTACGGGTCCCGGAGGAGGAGCCTCTGCCACAGACACTGGGGGTACAACATGAGAAGCAGCCCCCCCACTCACGGCATGGGAAGTCACACTCCCCACATCGTTTACCCCAGCCTGAACTTTAGGATAGGTCTCATCCTCAGAGCTATAAAGCAAAGCCTCCCAGGCTTCCTGCCACTCCACCTCCATATGGGCCCCGCAGGAATCCACTGACACTTGGCTCGGCCCTGATTGAGAACCCTCCAAGCCGCGAATGAACGTCATTGCAGGGTTCTCACCATCAAGCTCGCCCATTGGGCAGTCACCCCAGGCCGTAGCTTGTTCTGGCACTATACAATTAGACATTTCAACATTACTGTTACTGTTACTGTTTACACTCTCTTGACCAGAAAGCAGACCGGAAGTCCTTTGAAAACGACCCTCGGGGTCAACTTCCGGACCCGCCACCGTCACTTCAGGCCGCGGGCTATTTTCGCCATGAACCAGCTCGCGCATCGGAAGTGCGTCATCACCCCTTCCCGCGCTACTATTGGCCTCGCGGTCAGTAGCACCACCCCTCCTCCCGCGGGAAGACGGCGTTCTCTTATTCACGGCCGCCATTCCCGAACTGTCAGATGCCATGCCGCCGGCCGACACTGCACCGCTGCCCACAGCGGCAGCCAAGCTGGCTTGACTCTCATATACCCTAGTCCCCTTACCCTGAGACCGGCTTGCAGCAGTGGCAGCCGACAACGCAACTGACAGCGTGCCCTGCTTGCAACCACCGGCTGGGATCACTGGGGACTGTACAGGTAAGTCCATTTTTCCTTTGCTTACTATCCTAGCAAGCTGCACCACTGGTATCTTCTTAACAACACTCCTGTCTTTAATGTCCTTTTGCTGCCTCCTTCCCACTTCACCGGGGTCTAACCTGCCCTCTGGGGACACAGCCTCATTCATAGGCTGGCAACCCTTAGGCTTACCTGACCCCTCTGCAGGATTAGTGGAGTTAGCAGGGCTAGCAGTCTTTTCACCAGGAATGCTCTTCACATTTTCAGCCTTCACAGCACTCTCTCTCTCCAAAACTGTTTCTTTACACACCGCTGGCTTTCTTTCCACCACAGTCTTTCCCTCTGGTTTGTCACTGGCCACCTTTCTTTCCACCGCACTTTCCTTTTCTTCATGGCTGGCTTCCACAGAGGGACCCGCCATTTCCTCCTCCTGCGTTGTGTTCGGGGCTGGATACAGTCTACGGCGTCTCCCTGCCTGGGTCCCCTCGTCACACGCAATTCTCATCGCTTTGTCCACGTTAGATAGAAAGTCTTTCTCACCAGAAGCACTGTCAATCAGGTTGGATAACAGCTCACCCAATATGTTGCACTGCTTCTTCAATCCGTCTATCACCGTCTTATACTCCTGTCTCTTTACAACGCCTGATCTGTCTCTCCGGTTCCTTAGCTCCGCCAGGACCTTCATTTTCTCGCAGTAGCTGCGGGAAGCCTTTACAATTAAGCTTTTAGCTTTCTTTCTTCTGTCTGCAGATTTCTCCACATCCTCTCCTGGCTGTCTCAGAGACCAATCTGCAAGATCCAGCTGGTTCTCCAAAAACAACCTCTCCTCCTTGACGAGCTCCAGGAGCTTAGGGGCTCCACGTCCTTCATTAGGCTGAGAAACAGGCACCTGGCCTGGGCTGACTGAAGTCATCAGCTCCCTCTCTTTCTCCACCACTCTGGAAGTCCTCAGAGATCAGAGCACGCAGCCAGCACACACAAGCTCCTACAACTGACTGCAAGCTCTATTTAAAATGAGCAAGATAGTTAGCTATATAGGTGGATATAGCAGTGTATACTGGGTTCAGAGCACGCAGACAGCACGCACAATCTCCTACCATTGACTGCAAGCTCTATTTAAAACGAGCAAGATAGTTAGCTATATAGGTGGATATAGCGGTGTATACTGGGCTCAGAGCACGCAGACAACAACCACTACAGAAGAGCAAGAACGAAAAATCGGCCGATAATGATAGGTGTATACTGTGTTGAAGGTACACAGAACACCCACTAACTGCTACAGATGCCAACACACTACACAAGGCCGCCGCGCTGGCGGCCTTATATAGTGTGGGGCATGTACTACACAGCCTGAGCTATGATTGGCCACAGACCAATATGTTCAACTCGAACACGAAGCTCATCCCTACTGACAAGCATGGAAAGTTACATGCTCTTGACAGCCCCGATGGCGACTTTAGGCATAGCAACATTTTATGTAAAGGAGAAAACCCACAAGATATAGAAAAGTTCCTTAGGAATCTCCCTTACCTTACCTTATCCAGCTGCGGGGTTCTGTGGTAACAGGCCCAATCTTTACCATTTAGAAAAGAGACTGGGGCCCCCCCTTTTTTTAAATTTGGGGATCCACAGCCCTGGGCCTGTAAAAAGAACCTCGCCAGGAATATGACAAAAAAACAAATACTGGATCCCGGGGGCCAGCTCTCTAAAAAGAGAAGCGTTACAGGCAAAACCTTGTTTGTTCAGAAACGAGGCCCGGGTATCATTCAAGTCGGCCTGGAAAAGACACTTTGAATGGATCCAGTTGCATGGCCTGCCCCAGAAAAGATTTCTCCAGCGGAGCTTAGAACAGCACATCTTTACTCGTGACCAACACCTTAGACACTGGCGAAAAAACTGAGGTACGCCCAGTAAGGGTAGGGGTTATATAGGGGGCTAAACTTCCTGTCTAGGCTGTGCCAGTGTCCATCACCTAGTGGTGACTATATAACCCTTTGTCCCGTGATGTACGAAAAATAAATTTCATTTGGGTACAGTGTTGGATGACCGCACAACTGTCATTCAAAGAGTTTAGAGGGTTTAGGTGCCCAGTAAGCCAGTGGTTAAGATATTATTATATTGAACCAATTTTAAGATGTGATGGCTGCATTAGGTTTCTTTTTTCAGGCTTTCTTGTATTTTCATCTGATATGGCCAGTAAGTCTGCTGATTTTGAACAGAACCATTTAATACTAGCAGTGGTACTTAAATTGATCAGCTTTTATTTATTTATGTAAAACCTTTATGCCTAAAGGAAAAATGGTTCGCTGTGTATTTAAATTGTTTAGTACATCTAACACTCCCCATCCCCCAGACTGATAATGCTGCTGTTTAAAGGTGCCCCTATGCTCATTCATCCAGAGAGGAGGCACTCTAATCAGGAGGTATGCTACTGGCCAGATCACCAGAGATGAAAACAAAGCGAAAAAAGTCCTAAAAAAAAAACCTAATGCCAAACCACATCTAATGATTTGTGAGCTGCAACATATCATAATTTTGGCTTGGGTTTAACCATATGCCGACCGCTTTCCGCATATATACTGCAGCAAGGCATCTCGTCTGCGTAAACCCACGTACCTGTACGTCAGTCTGTGCATGTGATAGTGTGGTCGTGCGGATCCCCGTTCTGACAGGGAACAATATGGAGATCTGCTGTTCCTAGTGATCAGGAACAGCGATCTCTGTGTTGTCCCAGTAAGCCCACCCCCCACACAGTTAGAACACACTGAGGGAACACAGTTAACCCCATTGATAGCCCCCTAGTGTTAACTCCTTCCCTGCCAGTGTCATTTATACCTTGACCAGTGTATTTTTGTAGCATTAATCATTTTATTGGTGTCAATGGTCCCCAAAAAGTGTCACTTGGGGTCAGATTTGTCCACCGCAATGTTGCAGTTCTGCTAAAAATTGCAGATCTCCGGCATTACCAGTAAAAACAATAAAAAAATGTAAAAGTCCCTAAATCTATCCCCTATTTTGTAGAATCTATAACTTTTGTGCAAACCAATCAATATACGCTTATTGGGACTTTTTTTTACCAAAAACATTGTATGAATGTTTTAGTTTATAGCGCAAAAACTGCAGAGGTGATCTAATACCACCAAAAGAAAGCTCTATTTGTGGGGAAAAAAGGCCATCAATTTTGTTTGGGTATAACGTCGCACGCCCGCAAAATTGTCAGTTAAAGCTATACAGTGCCGTATCGCAAAAAATGGGCTGTTCATTAAGGAAGTAAATCCTTTCCGAGGCTGAAGTGGTTAATAACACTTTAAATCATGTTATCGTCACTTTTACCAGATGTCCCTTTATATGAACATTAGTAATAAGCTCTGCATGGTTTGAGTTTACTAGGTCCAGCTTATTAGGTCCATTATTCCTAGCTGGGGCTTCAGTAAACTGTACTATAAAAGGGACACCGGGGACAGAGAGGAATGCAGTACAACAAGAACAGAGAGGGATGCTGGGGACAGACAGAGGGACGCAGTGCAATGAGGACAGAGAGGGACACCAGGGACAGAGAGGAATGCAGTAAAACAAGAACAGAGAGGGATGCTGGGGACAGACAGAGGGATGCAGTGCAATGAGGACAGAGAGGGACACCGGGGACAGAGAGGAATGCAGTACGACAACAACAGAGAGGGATGCTGGGGACAGACAGAGGGACGCAGTGCAACGAGGACAGAGAGGGATGCCAGAGACAGGGAGGGACACTGGGGACAGACAGAGAGGGACTCAGTGTGATGAGGACAGAGAGGAACACCAGGGACAGAGAGGGACGAAGTGCGACAAGAACAGAGAGGGGCATGAAGTCAGTATCAGCACCTTGTCATCGTTGATGTTTTACCATCTTGTCATCTTTATACAAACCTGTGACTATTTACCAATTGAAGACATCATTTTGTCACTCTTCAGGAATTATATTGTTTAAGACAATAGAAATGATGGTAACATCCTCTGCTGACAAACGTTGGAGTATATATGACTTGTTCCTTCTTCTTTTTTAATATGTATCTATGTAAACATGTTCTTTTGTAAACTAAATTATACCTTTTTAATTAACTAAAATAGTTTTTTGTATCAGTGCCTAAAAAGTCCACAGCCCCCCCTCGCCCCTTCTTGCTATTTTGATTGAATGTAATTTAGGATGTGGCACTTCTAGTATAATTTCTTTAGATCTATCCACCATACCACTAGATGTATCGATACAGCCAATTCTTATTCTCCTTTCCTCTTAAGAACAGAGAGGGACGCTGGGGACAGACAGAGGGACACAGTGGATTAGGACAGGGAGAGGGATGCAGTGTGGACAGGAGGCAAAGGGGGGGTTCCAGGGGGGGACACAGTGTGGGGACACAGAGAGACACTGTGGGGGGACCCTTAGACTATCATGGGGCCTCCTGTGGTCCTGTTGGGACCCAGGACCCCCACATCTGTACTGCCTCCCCCTCCCCCCCGATGGTGGCAACCCTGATGTCTCTAGACTCCTGTAAAAAATAAAAAGTACACAGCCTTACCCAATGCCTGTAATAGACCTCTCGCAGCACGCTGCTCTCCGCATGCCCCTCCCCTCCTCTCTTCTCATCTGTCTGGTAATGTAATGTACAGAACAAGCACAATGGTGTAGTGGTTAGCACTCTCACCTAGCAGTAAGAAGGGTCGCTGGTTCAAATCCCAACCACGACACTACCTGCCTGGAGTTTGCATGTTCTCCCTGTGCCTGCATGGGTTTCCTCCGGGTACTCCGGTTTCCTCCCACAATCCAAAGACATGCAGGTAGGTTAATTGGCTTCTGTCCAAAATTGGCCCTAGTATATGAATGGGGACCTTGGATTGTGGGCTCTTTGAGGGTAGGGACCGATGTGAGTGTGCAATGTACAGGGGCAATTGCAGACACTCACTCAGGTTGAACTGGATGGACTGGTGTCTTTATTCAACCCTACTAACTATGAAACTATGAAACTATGAAGCACCTGGGGTGGATGAGAGGGAAGGAGGGGCTGGCGGGGAGCATTGTGCTGTGAGGGGTCTTATTACAGCCCCTGTCCATGCTAGACTGTATGTGTTGCAGTCTTGTAGAGTCTCTTATGGGGCCCCCTAATGGCCCCAGCCCTTTGGGCAGTGCCCGAGAGTCCGGTCAGTCCACCCCTGTTCATTATTAATCTGTTCACATTCAGTGAAAGTTCATGTACTGCAAAGTTTGCAGCACATGAACTTTCACTGAATGTGGACAGTTTAATGTGCTTGTTGCACAAATCACTTTATTACACTTTATTTATGATATCAATGACAATGGCTATGCATATTTATTTAATCCATATTGAGCACTATATTTGATTGGCTGCTTCTGCTTAGCACACATGAACAATCGCACATGATACTGACTTTAAGTCGTCATCATCATGTGCGATTGTGCATGTGTTCCAGGCCCAAGCAGAAGCAGCCAATCAAATATAGTGCTAAATGTGGATTAAATAAATATGCATAGCCATTGATATCATAAATAAAGTGTAATAAAGTGATTTGTGCAACAACAGGTACTACGTTTGAGTAGAATTACAGAAAGTGGGGTATTATGGTGCACTCTGGATATGACAGTGTAATCACATATAAATGGAATGGGTAAGAAAAAGGGGCAATAAAACAAGTCATAAAATAAAGTCTGTGGAAGACAAGATTCAGCAAAATCCAATGAAATCATAGAGCTCTTCATTCACCAAAGCGTCCAACTGTCCTATTTTGCTTGACAGACTTCTCACATTTGTGAACCAATACTTTCCCCAAGCCCACCCTTAAGCCCCTGTACACACGGTCGGAGATTTCGACAACCAAATCCGTCAGATTTTGTCCGTCGGATCTTGTCCGAAACTGTTGCATACACACGGTCGGACTAAATTGTCGAAAAAGCCGATCATTCAGAACGTGATGACGTAATTTCGTTACGATGGGACTACGTTCAGGCTAGAAGCCAATAGCTTTGATGTAGGAATTTGATCTGAGCATGCGTGGCACTTGGTCCGATCAAAATGCTCTACACATGATCGGAGTATGTCCGATCGAACCAGTTGGTCGGAAAATATTTCCAACAAGTTGGAAAATTGGGTCCGATGGATATTCAGACGGAATCAGTCCGATGCATACCACACACAGTCGGATTATCCGACAACACGGTCTGATAGGACACATTCCGACGGATTCTCCAACTGTGTGTACAAGGGCTAACACAGTCAAAGACCTGTACTATCCATCCCTTGTCCTCTACCAATCCTTTCCCCCGTTACCAGAATATTGAAATAAAGTTTGCTGTAAATTGACTAAAGGTCAGTTTGTATATTCTGTATTTATTAAAAACTGCTTTGCCATCCTGTTAATTCTTTTTACTTAATAATTAACCTTTTTTTATTTATGAAGTAAAATAAGTTCACTTGGCATTATAAAATGTACATGTGAACTCTAAAAGTTACATAAGATCAAAGTTTTTTGTTCCGGGTTTGCCTGGAATGCAATTAGAAGTGTTTATAGTTCTCTCTGACAGGTAGAGAAAGGTGTGTAAAGCCACGACCTCTACTCTATTGTGATGGCAGCAAATAGACTTTCAGGGAGTATACACCTTTCCCTGCAGCAAATATAATCAGTGTGGTGAACTGGCAAAGAAAAAAAAAAAAAACATTCAAAACGCATAACAGCAAGTCATCTGTAAGCAAATACAACACAGGATTTATAAGATTAAAAATATCTTATATATAAATTGTCTTGTTGGCATGAAAAATAAAAAACATTATAACCTTGTATGTGCAATGGTATGTAGACTAGACATGCAGAACGGAAAAGTTTCCTTTAGTTTTAGATTCATTATTTCAATAATTTAGTCTAGTTAAATCCGTAAATTAATTTAATTTGTTTTTGGAATTAGTTTTGTTTTGTTTATTTGTTTTCTAGTTCAATTTAAATTTGATTTGAATTTGGCGTTAAAATACAAATTCAACATCCAAATCAGTATTTGAATTCAAATTGGCATTCAAATTCAAATTGCGTCTATTCAGATTTGTATTTCTTTCTATTTTATTATATTCTATTATTTTTTCTATTCTATTTTCTTTTCTTCTCTTCTATTCTTTTCTTTGGAAGATAGTTATATTCTTTATATTGTATTCTATTCTATTGTTATTATTTTCTATTCTATTCTATTGTTTTTCTATCCAATACTTTTTTTTGCTATTCTATTCTTTTCTAATCTATTCTAATCAAATTCAAATTTATTCTATTCGAAATTCGAATTTCAGAAGTTGGTTATATTCTCTCTATTTTATTCTATTCTTATTATTTTCTATTCCATTCTATTCTATTCAAAATTCGAATTTCAGAAGACAGTTATATTCTATTTTATTCTATTGCTTTTCTATTCTATTCTTTTATTTGCTATTCTATTCTATTCTAATCTATTCTAATTGTCTATTTAAATTTATTCTATTCTATTGTTTTTTTCTATAATATTCTATTTTTTTTTCTATTCTATTCTCTAATTTCCTATTCTAAATTATTCTAATCAAATTCAAATTCATTCTATTCAAAACTCAAATTTTGGAAGACAGTTATAATCTTTCTATTTTATTCTACTCTATTGTTTTTTCTATTCTATTCTATTCTTTTCTATTCCTTTCTTTTATTTTATATTCTAATTTATTCTATTCTTTTCTATCCCTTTAATTTCTAATCTATTTTATTCTTCTATTCCATTCATTTTTTTCTATGTTTTTATTTTCAAACCTATTCTGTTCTGTTTTACTCTATTCTATTTTATCCTGTTCTATTATTTTCTATTTTTTTATATAGTTTTAATTCTATTTATTTATTTTCTCATATATTTGATTCTATTCTTTCCTTTTCAAATCTCTTCTGTTATGTTTTACTATATTATATTCTTTTTTTATTCTATTTGATTCTCTTCTATTCTATTTCTTTATTTTCTAGTCTAGTTTATTCTATTCTTGTTTTCTAATTTGATTTCGAATTCGAAATCAAATTCAAATTAGTTTTCAAATTCGATTAAAATTTGACTTTCGGCCGAATTACGTTTTGTTATTTCGGAGTTATTTAAATATGTTACTATTGTAGTTTGGAGATTCAGATGCACTCGAATTTTCAACAAAAGAAAAATGTGTCCGCATTTCGACTCGGAACAAAACGGAACAAAACGAAACAAACCACACATGCCTAATTTATGTTTACCAGTTAAATCACTGGCTAGATATCTCCAGGGTGCACAATTACTTTCACAGAAAACTCAAATAGGATAAGCGGATCAGCACCTCCCACATAAAATCATGAAAGTCACTTGTCTCCAAATGGTTATGGTTATAAATAGCGTCCATAAATAGTATAATTTTATATCTTCGGTTTTACAGCTTCTGGCTTTAATATCCTGACAATCTAACAGTCACCAATATTCAGAATTAGGTAGAAAGGATGTGCAGTACATATTGTAGTGCAAAGATTGTATGTTGGTGCAGCTTTCATTTATTTGTTCAGCTTTTATTTTGCAGTGTATGCATGCATTTATGTATTTATTTTGCATTATTGTGCAAATGAGGTTAAACAAATGTCAATGTAAAAAAAAAAAAAAAAAATTCACAGTAGAGCACTAATCAACAAATCTCCTAAATTTAACACACCCATACATATTGAAAAGTATCCATATGGCATATCCAAAAAATGACAAACTTTGCACTTGTTTTTTTTTTTTTCCCAAAAATTTTTATTTGGAATATGACAGTACAATCACATTAAACATTGAACAGATGTCAGTAACAGGTGATACAGCACAGAATCAAAGAAATATCCTGTACTACTCTAGAAATAATTAATAACATTGTTCAACAGATAGTAAACAAATTTGTTGATGTGACGCGGTCCTGTCCTCTGAGGTTATGGACCCGTCGCTATAACATCTTTTGTCGGGTCATATTGCATTATTGTGCAAATGAGGTTAAACAAATGTCAATGTAAAAAAAAAAAAAACATTTCACAGTAGAGCACTAATCAACAAATCTCCTAAATTTAACACACCCATACATATTGAAAAGTATCCATATGGCATATCCAAAAAATATATATATGCTCCAACATATGCAAATCAATATGGTAATACAGTCTAACTTAACCACTTGCCGCCCGCCATATAGCAGAATGATGGCGGCAAAGTGGTTTCAATATCCTGACTGGGCGTCATATAACGTCCTCAGGATATTATGCCGCTGTATGCCCCCGGGGGCGCACATCGTGGTGATCGTTGTTGTGGTATGTCAGTCTGACACGCCGCAACTATGATCTCGATCCAATGGAGACTCTTTACCATGTGATCAGCTGTGTCCAATCATGGCTGATCACAGTGTAAATAGGAAGAGCCATTGATCGGCTTTTCCTCACTCATGTCTGTCAGACGTGAGTAGAGGAGAGTCGATTGGCTGCTCCTCTGACGGGGGGGGGTCTGTGTTCATCGATTATCAGAGCAGCCCCCTGAGGATGCCCACACTGGACCACCAGGGATGCCAGTCAGTGCCCACAATGGATGCCAATCAGTGCCCACAATGGATGCCAGGCAGTGCCCACAATGGGCATCACTGATTGGCATGCATTATTGTTTGGCGCTGATTGGCATCCATAAGTACAATACGTTACACTACAATGCCACCTATCAGTGCCCATCTGTGCCGCCTATCAGTGCCCATTCGTACCACCTATCCATGCTTATCTGTGCTGCCTATCCATACCCATCCATGCCGCCTATCCATGCCAATCTGTGCCGCCTATTAGTGCCTATTTGTGCAACCTATCAGTGTCCATCCGTGTCGCATATCAGTGCTACCTATCAGTGCCACATATCAGTGCCCATCAATGCCACCTCATCAGTGCCGCTTCATTGGTACCACCTCATCAGTGCCCATCAGTACCTCCTTATCAGTGCCCATCAGTGCAGCCCCATCAGTGCCCATCAGTGAAGGATAAAACATACTTATTTTCAAGGTTTTGTAACTGAAACAAAAAAATATATATTTTTTTAATTTTCAGCCTTTTTTATTTGTTTAGCAGAAAATAAAATTCCCAGAGGCGATCAAATACCACCAAAAGAAAGCTCTATTTGTGGGAACAAAATTATAAAAATTTAGTTTGGGTACAGTGTAGCATGACCACGCAATTGTCATTCAAAGTGCAACAGCGCTGAAAGCTGAAAATTTGGTCTGGGCTGGAAGGTGTATAAGTGCCCTGTATTGAAGTGGTTAAAGTGATAAAAAGATAGTGAAACGAAATTTCATTAATCTACCAAAATCCTTCACCAAAGTGATGTATACCAATTCCATTCCTTAAGAATAAAGCTCACAAGATACTGTTGCCATTTACTATTGTGTCTGGCAAATATCGCCTCATTAGATGTTATTGAAGAACCGCTTATACACACACCAATCTCCATCCAGATTAATAAAGACACTCTCCACATGTGTGGACAGAATTTGAGACAAAGCCTCCAATAGTGTAAAAACACCTTAAGGTAATCAGTTTATTAAAAGTAATGCACTTACCTCATAAAAGATTTAAAATCGCCTTGTTAAAATTTCAAACGTGCCAGGTGCCAGTGTTGCGATCGCCTTACAGCTTCCTTCGTACACATGTAGTCATCGTCTCAATGTTGCTGTGTAGCCACACCCCAACGTATTTTGACACTTCGTTACAGGGGGTTGTGTGATGAAATGAGTCGGGTGGGGCATGACAAACTTTGCACTTGTTTTTTTTTTTTTTCCAAAAAATTTTATTTGGACTATGACAGTACAATCACATTAAACATTGAACAGATGTCAGTAACAGGTGATACAGCACAGAATCAAAGAAATATCCTGTACTACTCTAGAAATAATTAATAACATTGTTCAACAGATAGTAAACAAATTTGTTGATGTGACGCGGTCCTGTCCTCTGAGGTTATGGACCCGTCGCTATAACATCTTTTGTCGGGTCATAGGTATTAACATAGTTTATCGGGTTATATTATATCCTCCCCTCTCTCCTGTGTGTTCTGTGACATAGGAATGGTGGTGTCTGGATAAAGTGGGCCCTGAGAGGAAAGGAAGTCCTCCTCTTCCTCCTGCTGCTCTGCCTCCAGTGCCCTGTCCATAATGCCACGCAAGGTCTGCTCCAGCAGTAACACAATAGGATTGTGTCACTGATGCATGCACTGTCACGGCTCACCATCCATGTGGCCTCCTCAAATAGTGACAATTCAGTGCATGCATCCTTAATGATCAGCTATTGGCGTGGGGAAAAAAAGCTGAGGCCGCCTGAGTCCGTCATAATGTCGTGCTCGCAAAGGTACTCTTTGACGGCCCTCTGCTGAATGTACAGCTGCTGCAGCATTGCCAAAATTGAGTTCTACCTGGTGGACATGTCACAAATCAGGCGACTTACGGGCAGGCAGAATTCCCGCTGAATTTAAGCCAACTGAGCACTGGCTGTGTATGACCGCCTGAAATTGCTACAGACTCTTCTGGCCAGCTTTAGCACATCTTGCAACCCTGGGAACGTATTTAGGAAATGCTGCACCACCAATTTTAGGACATGTGGCAGGCATGGCACTTGTCAGGAGGTTTGAGTCTGGTATGTATTGGGGAGACCCTTATCTTAGCATGCAGCCTGTAAGGCCAGGAAATAGGGGGACAAGCGAGCGCCACCCCCCACTAAACCATACCAGGCCACATGCTCTCCACATGGGTGGGTGCTTTGGGGTGGGGGGGGCTCTGTGTCTTATTTTTGACACTTTTTTGGTGAATGGGTAGGGGTAACCTTTACCCCATACTCATTCACATTAGGGGGGTATGAGGATCTGGGGACCCCTCTTAAAATCCAGCCCCAAATAGCTTGGTATGGATTTGGGTGGTGGGACCAGCATGCCATTTTTTAAAACATGTTTTTATTGCCGTCAATGATTTTTGTTTCATTCATGTGTCAGCGGGGAAGGCCATTGACAGCTGATGACTCATCTGTTGTTAAGAGCGGTGCTGCCAGCTTCCTGGCCCACTCCTTAACAACCACTGTGCCCTGATCAGGCCAAGCCTTCCTCTATCAAGGCTAAAAGTGCACATTGCAGCATGCAGTGCATTGTGGGGTGCTCGGCGGGTGAACATCCCGCCAAGTGCCCAGCAAATTTGGTTGTTCACTGAATGGGCGAACAGGCGATGTTCCAGCTGAACTTTTGCTCAGCTTGAACTGTTCGCCCAACTCTATTTGCAAGATTTTCCCCGGGGGGGGGAAATCTGTACTGGGAGAGCTATACTAAGAGGGAGATCTGTAATGGGGGAGCTGTACTGGAGACATGATCTGCACTTGGGGGGGATCTGTACTGGGGGGAGGGAGTCTTTGCTACTTGGAGGGGGAGATCTGTCCTGCAGGGGGAATTTTGGCTTGGAGAGGTATTTTATTTGTTAGCTGCACTCTGTCTATTGGCCTTTGCGTTGCACATGCCTGGCCCCTGATCACTGGGCATTGCAGACTTCTGACTCCTGTTAGACTCTTTCTTGTGGCACAGTAATTAAATAACTTTTTTTGGCACTGTGCCATTAGTTACCGTGTACACAATGAGTAGGCTCAAACTTTAAGCCCCTCCCATTGTTAGAGCACGTTTGCCACATCCATATATTGCTAATTATTTTCCTCTAAGTATCCAATGCTGAATCCCCCAGAAAAAAAAGTTATCTAGGGCCCTGTGTCGCACTATTTTGCGATTAATTGACTTCTTTCATTTTCAGGTTTAGAGGTCTGAAACAGGTCGATAATGATATGCCCATCAATTGCGGCCATGTGACAGGTGGTTTGTGTCCCCTCAATGCCAACTCTTTGTCAGAAGTACTTTAGCCCCAAATACAGAGCAAGAGAGAGTGCAAGGAAGTGGTATAGCTATCTGTTCTGTTGTCAGGTACATACAAGTGCCAGTTGTCAAGTTAATTAAAGTGCACATAAACATGCACATACATGAGCACATTTTCAAGAATCAGCATGTGCACTGCCGCCAAGTTGACTATTTAAAGAGGAAGTAAACCCTTCCAAACAACTTGGACCTATAGGTAAGCCTAGATTAAGGCTTACCTGTAGGTCCAAGCAATATCTCCTAAACCTATATGGTTTAGGAGATATTTGCCCGAAAATGGGCACCGCTGTCTACGGCGCATGCGCCGTAGACAGCGGCGCGCAGGCGCACTAAATGCGGCAAATCCAAGAATGGATTTGCCAAATTTGTCGACTCCCGTGCGCATGCGCGGGAGTGACGTCATCGCGGCTTCGCCGTATGACAGCAACGGAGCTGCGAGGCGCGACTCCCGTGCGCATGCGCGGGAGTGACGTCATCGCGGTTGCGCCGCTGTCATTGGTCGGAGCTGCGAGACGCCACCAGCAAGATGGACGCGGCGGACTACAGGGATCAGCGGCGACTTCGCTGGCTCCTGTGTCAGGTAAGTGACACATAATGAGCTACTATGCGATGCATAGTAGTCCATTATGCTTTACCTTTGCAGGGAAAAAAAGAGGAAGTAAACCCATCAGGGTTTACTTCCTCTTTAAAGATGAACTTTGCCAAATGTCTTGCTCCTATGATCCTAATCTTGATTCTGGTACCCATTCTGATCCCATTGCTGAACCGGCTTTTACCTGACCTGCTTTTGGATTCCTCTGCTCTGCTTATGTCTGCTGTTTATCTTTGTTATCAACCTCAGCTTGGACTATTGAGCATGCTTCTGCTCAGTGAATTTGTGCCTCTGCTTGTTCCTGATGACTTGGTGTCTTTCCACTTGGCTGTCAATAGATCCAGCTTGGGACCTGACTTCACCCGTACTTGGCACATATAGTGCATGAATCACTACCAGCTGTGTGCCTGCTCACCTAATACCAGCTCTCTCAAGTGCCAGCCTATAGTGAAGTCACTTTGGGTGGGGGTTGTGCAACTCAGCTTACCTTGGAGAGCTCTGGAAATCCAGTGTCCAGCATCCCCGGCCCCTCTTATGTGTAAATCAACCTGTGTCCATTAGGGGCACAGGGTGAACGAGAACCCCACTATTATCTGTGCTAGTCTGACTCGCTGTACAGCCACACTAGAATGTTGTAAATATGTATATATTGTGTGTTGTCTCATGCTGTTGGACTCTTTTTGCTGGGATCGTTTTGGGGTGTGGTTGTATTAGTCTGGTTGAAAAACGACACAAGTCCATCTAGTTCAACCAACAGAAGAGAAAAAACATACAATCCTATATATACAAAACTACAGTTGATCCAGAAGAAGGCAAAAAGACAGCATGGTCCAATTCGCTCCACCAGGGGGAAAAAATCCTCCCTAATCCTCCAAGAGGCAATCAGATATTCCCTGGATTAATTTTACCTTTGGATTAACTTTATCTTTAAATATTAGTATCCAGTAATATTATGTAATATTAGGTGCCCCTGGATGACACAATTTTGTTGCGAAACGCGTAGGTTCGTGTTTGTGACGGGTCCCAGGAGAACGGGTCTGTCTGTGTGCGTCCGGCCGGCGCCACGGACTTAAGGCTTTTTTTCTTTTATATACTTGTAAGTGCATTTTTACTTTTTTATCTTTATAAATAAAGGGTTTTACACTATTTCGAGCCCCTCTTTTTCCCTTTATGATCTTTGGTGCCCCTGCCTTTGAGTTCTTCCTCTGGACCTCAAAGTGAAGTATCTGAGAGTGAGTCCCCTTTTCAAGATCTTTTGGAGCAGTGGAATCAGGAGGTTATCGAGGAACCCCCCTTGGCTGGAAGTGGCGTTTAACTCCATAAAGCCTCGTGTGACCCTCTGTAGTGGGGGGTCATGTCTATCTGGTAAGCAGTAAACCTTACCATATGTTGGTGGTGGATTGAACACAACGTTTTCCAGTTTGGATCTAACAGTGAACCTCTAAGAATATTGTGGTTTATCTATAGAAGATTTCTATGTACAGCTCTACGTCAACCATTTTGGTGGCTCTTATACACGGACTTATTTTTTGCACATTGGGTGTTTGTTTTTCTTTAAAAAAAATTTTTTATGTCTTTAGAGGTTTATGCTAAAAAACCTTATTGTATACGTATATGTTAAATTATACTAGCTAGATTCTGGGTTTTGATATATTTACACATGTGTGCTTTGCATCACGTATATGTATAGGGTTGCCATACCCTGTATAATATTCATTCTAATATTACTGCACATAGCACTCATATTGATGCCTTGTATGCAAACCCTTCAGCCAAAGTGAAAGTCAATGGCCTCCTGTCGGACGCCTTCTCCATCAGCAACGGGACGCGACAGGGCTGTCCCCTGTCGCCCTTAATCTTTGCTCTGACACTTGAACCTCTGCTCAATAGATTAAGAGCCAACCCTGATATAAAAGGGTGTGTGGTGGGCAATAGAGAGTTCAAGGTAACAGCATATGCGGATGATATTCTGCTGTCACTGCAGTCCCCGCGCACGTCCCTCCCTAATCTTCTCAGTGATTTGAAACAGTTCGGGGAATTATCAAACTTAAAGATTAATTACTCAAAATCATACGCCCTTAATGTCTCACTATTCACTGTCAAGATTCCTTCCCATTTAGATGGCAGAAGGATAGTATCCCTTATCTGAGTATCCAAATCACAAAGAAAATCTCTGAGCTATACAAACAAAATTTTCTACCCGCGCTCTCCAAAATTCAAACGGAACTAGCAGACTGGGCCAACTTAAATGTCTCCTGGTTCGGCAGGAAGGCGCTGGTAAAGATGATGGTCCTCCCCCGGCTCTTATACCTGATGCAAACGATCCCGATTCACCTCCCTCCCTCCTTTTTTGCAACGTATAAAAAGTCCTGCACTACGTTTATCTGGAAGAACTCGATCCCGCGTATCAAATATTCCCGCCTAACTCGGGTTAAAACAGGGGGAGGGATTGGCCTCCCTGACCTTTCCAAATATTATTTAGCTTGCCACCTAACCAGGGTGGTAGACTGGCGGATCCACAAGGTCAGAAAGGCGTGGATTGCTCTGGAACAGCATTTTACTAATGGAGTGCTCCACTCCCTCCCCTGGATTGCCCCAACCCATTGGAACCAGGCTATTAAGACACATCCTTTTATCTTTCCTTCCCTGGTAGCCTTCAACCAAGCTTTACATCTCTAAAAATCTCCTCGCGACCAGGACCCATGACACCCTTGCGCAACAACCCAGAGTTCAGCCCGGGAGAAGGCACTGCATTCTTAAGCAGAGAGTGGTCTCATGCGGAGGTTCTAGCACACCACTTCTTTCACAAAAATAGACCACGCTCCTATGAAAACCTAGTGGCACTCTCCCCGACCCAAAGCTTCCCCTTCTGGTCGTATAGACAATTGAGCCACTTCCTCGCCTCGGTAAACCCATCTACCACGTGATCCAGACAACTTCTCCCATTTGAACGCCTTTGCACGAGCACCACCCCTTTGCGACACTTAATATCGAGCCTATATGTACTTCTACATGATGAGTCGGACCAGGCACTGATAACTCCCACGCGCAGCTCCTGGGAAAAGGATTTGCAGGTCAACCTTACCAATGAACAGTGGGAGGACATATTTACTTACGTCCATAAAGGCTCGATGAACGTGGCCATCCAAGAAAATGGGTATAAGATCGCCACTAAATGGTACAGGGGTCCTGCTAGACTACACAAATTCTCCCCTACGATTCCCAACACATGCTGGAGATGCCAGACAGCGATAGGTTCAATGATTCATATATGGTGGGAATGCCCCTTGATAAAACCCTTCTGGCAGGAAGTCCACTCCATTATCACACAGGTCACCACCTACACCTTAAACTATAACCCCGCGCAATATCTCCTCCACCTTACAACTCTACCCAAACGGACCTACCTTAAATCATTAGCTATGCATATGGTTAACGCGGCCAGGCTGTGTATTCCCACACACTGGCGATCTACCAACATTCCCTCCATTAGGGAATGGCTGACCAGAGTCGCTAAGATAGAGGAGATGGAAGAGCTGATATACACCACTCAAGACCGACTACAGAAATTCTTGACTATCTGGGCGTGTTGGAAACATTTTCAAACCACAGATAAATACAAGACATTCTTTCCCCTACATGTATAAACAAAAGAGGCGCATGGTCGGCGGGGGCCGGGGGGGGGGACACCTACCAGCCCCCTCTTCCTCTCCCCCCTATATCCTTACTTTCTTTTTCCCTTTACCCCCCTCCCCTCAATCCTTTACCCCCTCACATTCTCTCAGTCAGATGTTGAACATTTCATTCTATAGGACTGCAACAAAGCAGCCGTTTGCTCTCCCACTCGGTCAAGAGTGTCGGGAACTACGTTACCCCACACACCCTAGCGGGACCGGAGGATACCGGTCCTGCAGGCTAGGTACTCAGGCCAAGCACTACCTGGCACGACGTGAGTAAGCCTCTTTAAATGATAGGTCCACATTAGTTATGTGTTTGCTAACAAGTTGTGCCTCTGTATAGCAATGTTCTATTAGTCACGACCAATGTAACAGTGTAATAGCGCTGTCTGTATTGCAAGTAGATAGGGTCGTAGCAGCACTTTGTGTTTTTGATGTTTCTCTGACTTGCACGTTTGTATGTCTTGCATTTTTTCAATAAAATCTTTTATGGAAAAAAAAAAAGCTTATGATCTACCAGAACACCCAGATCCTTCCCCACCATCGCCTCCCCCAGCTGTTCTCCTCCTAGTATGTTTCTAGCCCCCAAGGGCATAACTTTTCATTTATCAATTTTAAACCTCATTTGGCACACAGTTGCCCAATGAAACAGCACATTGAGGTTGGCTTGTAAGTTGGAGACATCCTGTAAGGATGTTACACCACTGGATAGCTTGGTGTCATCCGCAAACACTGAAATGGTAGTTTTAATCCAAGACCCTATATCATTTAAAAACATATTAAAAATGAATGGTCCCAACACTGAACCTTAGGTTACATCACTAATAAATTAAGATCATTCAGAGTAAGAATCACTGGCCACCACTCTCTGAATTCATTCTTTTAGCCAGTTTTATATCCATTAACAAACTGATTTTTCCAAGCCTGTAGACTTTACCTAACACATTGGTCATGTGTGGGGAACTGTGTCAAATGCCTTGGCAAAATCTACATATACTACATCCACAGCCACTCCTTTGTCCAAGGTTTTACTCATCTCCTCATAAAAAGAAAGAAAAATAAATCAGATTTGTTTGACAACTTCTATCTCTCAATAATGCATGCTGTCTATTATGTAAAATATTTTTTTTCCAGCAAGAACTCATCTATGTGGTCTTTTATTAAACTCTCATAACAACATAACTTAAACAACATCTTCCTGACTATAGAAGTTAAACTAACATGTCTATAGTTATTTGATAAAGAATTTAATCTCTTTTTAAACATGGGCACCACATTGGCCCTACGCCAATCCATTGGTGCTATGCCAGTCATTAAAGAATCAATAAAATTTAGAAACAATGGCTTTGAAATGACAGAGCTCAATTCTTTTAGGATCAGTGGGTGGATGCCATCTGGTCCAGGAGCTCTATTCACCTTTATACTGTCTAAATATTTCTGGACCATATCAATTTTAAGCCATAGTGATTTATTTGTTGTTTGTTTTGAATGTTTGCATCCTTTATTTCCTTTGTGCATATTCTGTTATATTATTTGTAACATTTAAAGAATGATAGTGTTCCTCCATGTTTATGTTTTTTAAAAGCTCTTTTCTTATTATTTATAACTTTTTTAACTTTGAATGTGAGCCAAATAGGTTTTATCTTTAGCCTTCTGACTTTCCTTTCTTTCATCCCTACAGACCCAATTTCCAGGTGGGAGATGTGCAACCCAAGCCTGCTGGGCTCAGTTTGGGTGCTCAGGTGGGCTCAGGGCAGACTCGGCAAGTTCAGGGCCTTGGGCAGGCTTGAGAAGGCTTGGTGTTCATTGGTCACACACTCTGCCACATGACCTACAGGGTGTCCAGGCAAGGGGGTTTTAGTCTCTGTTGCATGTCACCAATGGAGGGGGTTATATCTTTGCAGGTGGTCAGTAGTGGGGGTGTAACCAGCAGATTTTTAATTTACAATGCACATTTTAAAAACAACACGATCACAGTATTGATCTTAAAACAATCACAGAATGTTTTTGTGGCTTGAATATGCAGCATTTCAGCTCTACATGTTTTACCAAAATATTTCTTCCTCAGGAGTTTTACATAAGATGCCTAAAAATAAAATATAAGGTTTGTAAGCCAACATTCAACAATATAGATATAAACAACAAGATAACAATATACAAAAAACATATGTAAATTAATCGCTTGGAGAAATTTCTCATCAGACCTGCTGTTCCTGATCCGGTTGATGCATGAGTCCATTTTTTTATTCAAAACTTCTGATTTACCCACCTAGTAATAGTCATCCATGGGCCAGTGCAGGTTTGTTGGTAAAGTTCCTGGGTCAGAAAGATCACACACACACACACACACACACACACACACACACACACACACACACATACAGAGGTGAGTGATAAGTTGGGGTACAATCTGGGTACTTGCAATCTGAGCATCTTCCTAAAGTCAAAGATCTTCTTGATATTGTCCATTTCTTCTAGTAGGAGCTGTTCTCCTCATTCTCCTGAGCCATGGGGAGGAGGGTACTGGCCGGGCACAGCTGTCCTTCCTCTGGGTTGACTGCTCTGACTTCTCACACTTCCTTGTTCTGCCTGCCTGGGTGACAAGTCTGCTCATCCCTAGGGGAGCAGGCCAGGCATTGGTGGTGGAGAAGAGCTGCACCGCTTTGTCCTTGTCTGCTCTGCACTAGATGGCCCCACACATTGATCTATATACACAAGGGAATCCTGCTGAATAAGAGGCTTACTTATATTATGGAGTACTATAATGTACATTCCCAATACACATATAAATAATACATTATCCTAATGCAGGGGTGAAAAATAAGACTGGCGATTTTCCACATGATATGCATAAAATATAGAGGAAATGAGAGTTAGGCCGCGTACACACGGGCGGATTGTCTGCCCAACTTAGTCCGATGAACCGTGTTTCAGCGGACAATCCGCTCGTGTGTGGGCTTCAGCGGACTTTTTCAGCGGACAGTCTGACGGACTAAGTCTTTCGGAATTTCCGTAATTTTGTCCGTCCAAACTTGGTTTCAGCGGACAGTCCGCTCGTGAGTAGGCAAGTTGGACGGACTAAGTATGACGCATGCCCAGAAAGGATTTACAGGGCGGACAGGGCGGAAGCGCTCGGTCTTGTAAAACTAGTGTTCGTATTGAAGCTAGCATATTCGTCATGCTGCTAATTTTGTGGTTTTTTAATATAGCCCATTCTTTTCTTCTTCATAATGCAAGAAAAGTGAAGTAGCTTTGCTGCTTATATTCACACAGAGTTATACCGAATGTTTTTATTCATCCTCATCCTATGATTAATCTTCCAATTTTAGAAAAATATTTTAAAAAATAAATAAAAAAAAAACCAAAAAAAAAAATCCAAAATATATATATATATATATATATATATATATATATATATATATATATATATATATATATATATATATATATATATATATATATATATATATATATATATAAATACATATATATATAAACAACATTTTTAAGAAAATAAATATATATATATATATATATATATATATATATATATATATATATTAAAAAAAATAAGAGATATATATATATATATATATATATATATATATATATATATATATATATATATATATATATATATATATATATATATTTTTATTTTTTTTTTATTTATAGAATTTATCTATTACTATATATTTTTTGGAACTACTATTGTCAGTTAAAAATTATTTATTTATTTATTTATTTATTTTTTTGTGGGGGGGGGGGGGGGGGGTTGAAACAAGATGGACTTGCATTTTTTTTGGCCAAGCAGGACTATGTAAGTAGAGATAGATAGATAGATAGATAGATAGATAGATAGATAGATAGATAGATAGATACCCAAACCAGCATTTTAGCTTACACATGATTGCATGTTCAAAATCAGCAGAGCTTCCCCTCGTTTCAAATGTTAAGCCTCAAATTTACAGCGACTGCACTTCCAAGTGCACTTGCAGTGCTTTAAAAATTGCACTTGAAGCACTCTATTTGTGTCGCTGTACTGTGGACTATTGCTCTTCATTGGAAGTCCCCGTCTATACCTTTAGCACAGGTTCTCACTCGTATTGATCAGGTAATGCTGTCTGAAAAGATCTTTCACACTCTACATGACACTGAACACATCTATGACCTTAAGTGGAACCCATGGTTCCTATTTCGTTTACAGAAGTGATCGCACCTTAGGTTTTTCATTTTGCTTCTCTTTTCTGTTTACATTTTCTCCTCTTTTTCCTTTGTTTCTCTCTGCTCTCTCTCCCCCTTCTCCCTGTCATGATCTCTCTTTTATAATTGGGTTATGATGGTCAGCTCGTTTAACTTGTCATTCTCCTTACTTTTATGACTGATGGTTGGAATATAAGACCCATACAGTGAATCATTTATCTGTGGTTTGTCCTGCAGGGTTCTGTTATGGGTTTATCACCTTTTGGTATCCTGGTCTTCCAACATTTTATGCCAATGTTGAAATATGATTCTTTTTGCTGACTTTGTATTTCTGTTAATAACTTTAATAAAACCTCTTTTGAAAACAAAAAAAAAAAATTGCACTTGAAGTTAGCATATTTATATTAACATGAACGTGTGTTTTGTAAATAACCCCCAGAGTCTTTTGACATGTACCTGCCTACTCACAAATAAACTCAGTTTTTTAAGCCAAAATAACAAAAAAAAACATACAATATTTTTGGAAATAATAAATATTTATTTTTCGTCAGAACAAAACTAAATCAAGAGGGAGGCAACACTGGAGACAATTTTGAAGTTTGTGAAGCCTTTTGTCCCCCAGGCACACATCAAGTGAGTGGCCACCAAAATTCAGAACCTGTGTAACATGTAAATAGGGAGCACAACATGGTCCTAGAATCCCACAGACCAGGAACAGCAGCAGATGAGATCTATGTCCCCAGACTGTGGTACTACAACAGCCTGCGTCTTCTTTCAGAGCAGACTGAAGCCAGGCAGTCACTTCCGACTCTTCCGTCTAGCCTTCCCTCCACGCTTCGCTGGAGGCTGTGCCTCTGGTGGTGGACTTGTGGTAGGAGGAGGAGGAGGAGGAGGAGGAGGAGCAATAGGGTCTGTGTTATACAGTTTGGTGGTCGGTGTTAGCTCACCCTTCAGACCCCGTTGAATGGCATCAAAAAAAATTGCTTCGCACAAGTTGCGCTGTGCCTTCTCCATTTCTAACAACCTGCTTGCTAAATAAGTACCGTAGGCCTCCTCAGGATTGGGGGGTTTGCTCAGCACTTGGGTGGCTTGGCGTATAAGTGCCAAGGACTCCTCCTCTGTACGTGTCATCCTCCTGGGCCTTTTGCTGGCTAGGCGGAGGGGAGGGACCTGGCTTTCGGTCCGACTCCTGCTGGGCCCAGCTAGCTCCTGTGTGTGGCTGGTCACGGCCCCCTCCTCCATACCACTGGTCCCGGCCTCCTCCTGGGTGAGCTCATCCTGTGTAAAAAAACAAAGAAATCAATAAATAAAATATGTCTATATTTTGAAATCATCAATCACTAACAATTTTACAGTTCTCACTTGCAAATACATTTGTCTTGAAATACAAAAGGCTATCATTTTGACACCATCATTTTTCCTTCGGTTCACCAAGATTTGAGCCACATTTGTGGAAACTACTGTATCCTTATATCTAATTTAATTTGTGATGAAATCCTAGATTTGGAAGCAATTCAAACATTGAACTTTACATCATTAATATTTGAGCAATCCTAACTTTAGAAACTAAAATATACCTGGCTCCAGCTGGGCGCATCAACTTCGTCCAGCAAGGAAGGGTCTGGATCTTCCAGGGATGGCTCACCTGAGGTGGAGGAAGGGTAGACGGAAGAGTGGAAAGTGACTGCCTGGCTTCGGACGTGTCATCCAGAAAACGCAGCCTGTCATAATACCACAGCCTAGGTACATAGACCTGACCTGCTGCTGATCCTGATGTTTGGGAGTCTAGGATCTTTTTGCGCTCCCGCCTATACACGCTACGCAGGTTCTGAATTTTGGAGTTCACAAAGTCAGTGTCTGCCTGGGGGAGTCGGGTTTTCACAAACGTCAAAACTGTCTCCAGTGTCTTCCTCCGGCCAGGACGGTTGGAATATTGTGGGTGTTTGGAATCCCAAAGGCTCCTGTGTGATTCTATTAGATCAATAAATGTGGAGAGGAAGGCCTCCTCCTTAAAGGGGTCTGGGTTATACTTTTGCATTTTGATTTCTGAAAAAAAAAAAAAAAAAAAATAATAATAAAAAAAATAAAAATAATGTCAGACCAAATGCACACTATTTATATTGTGACAATGTAGGCGAGACACACACTACACACACACACACACACACACACACACACACACACACACACACACACACAACACACACACTACCCCCCCCCATACACCCACCCCCACCCCCACACTACCACACAAAACACCAACCCCACTCAACCACCAACCCACATAAAAATCAATTAACCATCAATAAGGTGAAATTTCACTATATACATTCCTAACGCAGGCTTAAAATTAAAAGAAAATAAAAACATAACTATCTTACCGTCGCGTGTAGCACTCGTTGCTTCCGTTCGGACAAGCGTACGGCCTCGCGGTTACGCTTTATATACAGTGCATGCGTTCAAGCTCCGCCTGCATCGCCCGCCCCTGACGTTCCGTGTGACCGTATTTCCCCGCCCCTTTTACCCTCGTTCCGCTGTGGGAGATTGATTGGTGAAAATGGCGGACGTAAATTCATTGAGCAGCGCGGAGGAAAGCCCTGAACCCCATGCTTCCGGAGCAAGGAAGAGATATAAGGCCACAAACATGGCCTTTGAAGAGATGGTGGAGATGGTGGCTATATTGAGAAGGGAGGACTATGATGGGGATAATGGGCCGTACCCCAAACCCAATATCCGCAAAAGCAGCATCATGGACATGGTCGTCACAACTTTGCAGAGCAAATTTGGGGTACGAAGAGGCAAGGACCAGCTCCAGAAACGATGGTCCGACATCAAGTCCAGGGAGCCGGACCAATATCATTGCATCAAAAAGGCCCTGAAAAAAAGTGAGTAAACTCCGCGTTTATCGTGACTGTCGGACATATGTAAATCTGGCGAATTTGATCGTAATCGTTCGTATAGGTACTGTATGTAAATCTGGCGAATTTGATCGTTCGTGTAGTTAATAGTTCATGTAATGAGCGCATATGGTTGTTCGTATATGTGGGCGTAAATAGCATGAATTTGTATATGGTGTAAATTTATCTGGTGTTGGATTAGATTTTAATTAGTTATTAATTTTTTGGTATTGTTCATGATAAACTGAATTGTCACACTCAATTTAGGATATACATTTTTAATAAAGTTTCATAAATTTATTCAGTGCAATGTAGTCTCAATAAAAAAATGAGATAGATAGATAGATAGATAGATAGATAGATAGATAGATAGATAGATAGATAGATAGATAGATAGATAGATAGATAGATAAAATGCTGGTTCTACATCTGGACTGGGAATCATTTAGTGTAGTTTGGGACATCATAGAACATTTTTTGACATAATCACACACAGGTACTCCAGGGGATGATTCGTGTGTGTCCGTCTGTGAAACTTGGACAAAAGATATAAAGTATCACAGTTTGGTTAAAGGCTAGGTTCACATTGCTGCAATGTACGAGATCAAATGTGATTTGCACCGCACTGCAGTGCAAATCACATGTGATCTCTGTGTGATGCGATTTCAGCCATACATATAGTATGGCTGAATTCGCATCGCATCCGGCCCAAACTTGTACATGGCCCTTTTTTTAGTCCACAGCCGAATCGGATCACATGGGTGTTCACACCATGTGGTCCGATTCCTGTCCGAGTTTAAAGATTGCACTGTGATATGAGAACTAATTTGGAGGTGTCAATAAAACTTTACACTGATACTCCCAGCAGGTCACATAGGGCAGTGCGAACTGCCTCCGGGAGGCATGCGATGCGTGAAACCACAGTAGATTTGCAGCGTTCGCACATCGCAGCAGTCTGAACACAGCCTAACTAAAAAAATGTCATTTTAATGATGTATTAAACTAGGAGCTTGTAATAACCAGCTAATAATTGTACACCACTTCAAACCAATGTTTCATATTCCAATTTCTGAACTCAAATATCACTATGCTTAAAAGTATACCTTTTTTTGTTTGGTTTTTCATTCTCATAGGGGAACAAAGACTCAGACAAGAGGCGGAGCAGCCCAGGACCCCCCGACCTCACCAGCCTGATTGGGCAGTTAGCCCCAGCCCCGTGTCCGTGATGGAGCTGCCCAGCCCCGTGTCCCTGAGGGAGCAGCCAAGCCCAGTGTCCGAGCTGGATCAGCCCAGCCCAGGGCTAGATGTGGAGGAGGAAGAGGTGGTGGAGATACACACCCCACAAAGTGAGTGTCTGACAACCCAGATTAAGGTAAACAATTTATGGCTGTATATTTTAACCAATTTTTTATCTACACATGTTTTTAGGTGATGATCTGGTTGTGGATGGACAAGCCGCGGAGCCATTTTCCACAGACAGTGCCCAGAGGCTGATTGGGCAGATCATGGCCTGGAATGGCAGGATTGATTTCATGGAGAACAACATCCATGCCATGCAACACCAAATCCATGCCATGCAACAACAACTGGACACTATGAGGCAGGAAATGAAGAACATGATCGATGTTTTAGGGAGAATCTAAGCCCCTTTTCCCTAAAACAGAAGATCATGTTCTTCATTTCCTTGCCAAAAAGTTTTTAATGTTTTTAGAACATTGTTTTTAGAGGCCAAATTTTGAAGATGCACACGGTGTGTCAACATGTGCTATGTGCCATCAGAGGATCGCAATGGACGCATTTGGTGTTTGCAAACCCTTCCTCATTCTAGTATGTGAGAGGAAGGGATTGCACCCACCAAACACGTCCATTGATCACTCATGATGGTACATAGCACATGTTGACATTACCAATTTTTGGTGTGCATCTTCAAAATTTGGCTTTACCCCTTGTTTTCTGTAAATAGTTAAAAATTAGATTTTATGTATTTTTTTTATAATTTTATTTTATATCTATATATATATATATATATAGATATATCTATATATTTATATGTTTCCAAAAAAAAAAAAAAAAAATTACCAAAAAAAAACAAAAAGAAAAATATCTAAAAAAAGAGGCACTGGTTGGAATGTGCACTATTAAAAATTCCAAAAAAAAAGATGTGTGTGTGTGTGTGTCTTCTTCTTTCAATACTCAATACCAGTTTGGGAAGTCATTTTGTGTTTTCTGTCACAAAGGGCCTTATTTACTATTGGCAAAAACCACTTTGCAATACAAATGCACTAGGACAGGAATATGCAATTAGTGGAAATCCAGCTGTTGCAGAACTACAAGTCCCATGAAGCATAGCAAGACTGACAGCCACAAGCATGAGACCCAGAGGCATGATTGACTTGTAGTTTTGCACCAGCTGGAGGTTGGCCAATTGCATATCCCTGAATTAGGAGAATGTAGGAGACAAGCAAACAAGAACCAAACTTAAATATTTGAACAGACGGGGGCGTGGCCTGCTGCTGCATGGAGTAGGACGCACTCTCCATGAGCTCCGGCTGATATACATCCGTTATTCTATCCTGTTGGGCTGATCTTCGCCGCTAACAAGGCATAACCTTCGCCCCTTCCCGGGAGTGTGTCCCGCACGAATGTCCCCGCCGAAGAAGTCCCAGAGCGCGGTTGCCAGGCTCGGTAAGTTCCGAGCCGATGCTCCGGACCACGTGGAGGAAGATGGCGCCGCGCCGAGCCCAGCCGCGGAGAGCTCCTCTACTGATGACACAGCTCGCATCCTCGAGGCGGTCAATCTCTGCCGCACATCCCTTACCTCCAGGATAGAGGAGGTTAAGGTTGACATCTCTCTTATACGCCAGGACCTGCACAAATTGAGAGAGCGAGTGGGGGAGACTGAGCGCAGAATTGGGCAAGTGGAGGATGATATTCCCCCCCTGCAAGTTACTACTGAAAGGCTACAGCACCAACTGAATACGGTCCTGAGCAAACAGGATGAGCTTGAAAATAGAATGCGCCGCTGCAATCTCCGCTTCGTTGGACTGCCTGAAAAAGTGGAGGGCTCTGACCCCCCTGCTTTCCTTGAACGCTTTCTGATTACTAACTTTGGCCGCGAGGCCTTCTCCTCCACGTTTGCGGTCGAGCGCGCTCACCGCCTGGCCTCACGACCTCCACCTCCGGGCGCCCCACCGCGCACTTTCATCGCAAAAATGTTGAATTATCGAGACCGTGATGCGGTTCTGCATCTCATTCGCGAGAAAGGCAACATCCCATATGAGGACAAGCGCATAGCGGTGTTCCCGGATTTCTCCGCTGAGATTCAGAAGAGGAGAGCTAGATTCACAGAGGCCAAGCGTCAGCTCCGCACCCGTCACCTGGCTTACGCGATGATGTTCCCTGCTCGGCTCCGTGTTATCCGCGACGGCAAGACCCACTTCTTTGAGGACCCCGCTGCTGTGCTATCCTGGCTTGAACAACGCCCGGACGACGCTCCTGCTTGATCCTGCTGGTTCCCCTGTTGTCTTAAGTTCGCCCTGTTTCTTGCTACTGTGTCGGGGGGACCGTGAGTAACTTTGCCTCTCAGCGGCCCCTTTTTATTTCCCCCCCCCCCTCTTAGTTCTACTGTTCCACGACCAGGTTTGCAGCCGGAGCTCTGGACACTGCTCTTGGCCAGGACTTCCACACGTTGAGGATTCCTGCTCGACAGCACAGCACGATTGACTCTTGTTCGCCCCTATTTCTGGTGGGGGTTGCGTTTGGTCACACATACTTTTACGTTTGGCTGCGTCTTTTATTGCCCTTGGTGGCCGAGCGCACCCCCCACTGCCAGGCTAAGTTCTGTTTCCCTGGCCGGCCTCAGCCTTCCAACACTGTTTGGTTTGCTGTGTATTTTACCCGCATTGCCGGTCCAGTGAGGGTACTGTTTTGCTACACGTTAGCATGCTTAGTTTTTTTGCTACACGTTAGCATGCTTAGTTTTGGTTTGTTGTTCCACATTAATTAATTTCTCCATGTCTGTACTTATTCATTCATGTCTGTCAGTTGCTCTACTGTCTAACCATCTATTTCAGGTGAAGTTCACGTTGCTTATGGGTTCCCTTGTTCATGTGGGAGAGTGGCTCCTCCTTTCCCTTCTATGGTATTTCTTATTGCATTCTACTTTGTTTTGTTCTTCTGGTGGGTGTGGGGACTGTGCCCGTGGCGGGTGGGGGGGGCTCTGTGGGGGCTCTTCCCCTGGTATCCTTCGGGCCGGGGTGTCTATTGCTGGCTTCCCCGCCTCCGATATGCGATCCCTACTTGTCATGGCGACCCTTAAGGTAGTTACGTGGAATGTGCGGGGCCTACGGGATAGATCTAAGAGGGTGGCTGTGTTGTCTCATCTCAGGCAAATGCACGCGGATATCATGGTGCTGGTTGAGACGCATATTACGGGTCAGCTGCAGATGTCTCTTAAGAAGCCATGGGTCGGGTGGATGTACCATGCCCCTTATACCAATAATTCCAGTGGAGTCGCTGTCCTGGTAGCTAAAACTGCCCAATTTACACTACATAACTTACGGACGGACAGGCGGGGACGCTATGTGTTCTTACATGCTACCGTGGGTGGCATGGAACTCCTTTTATTGGCCTTTTACATACCACCGCCCTTTCACTTTGAGGCCCTCCAGGCAGGGATTGAGTTTATGTTGCAGCACCCCACCCTCCCGTCTATGTGGTTGGGCGATTTCAACTCAGTGGTATCTCCTGCCGTGGATAGACTGCACGGCCCCTCTATGCCACCCCCCTCCCAGACTAGGTTTGGCCGATTCCTTGCTGAGTTCGCCCTTGCAGACACCTGGAGGTATGTGCACCCCACCTTGCGTGCGTACTCCTGCTTCACGCCGGTTCGAGATGCCATGTCCCGGATTGACATGATCCTGGTCTCCTCTGCTCTGCTCCCATGCTTGCGGGACGCGGGGATTGGGATCAGGGTCCTGTCTGATCACTCGCCCTGTTGGGCCAAGTTCAGCTTACCCTCCACCCCGGTATCCCGGATGTGGAGGCTGAATCCTTTCTGGTTGACGATCCTCCCTGACTTGGAGGCGATCCGGCGTGAATGGGACTATTTTTTCCAGGCTAATACGGGCACTGCCCCGTTTGGCCTGGTGTGGGAAACTTTTAAATTACATGCACGCGCCCTGCTGTCAACTCATATTACTCGTTACAAGCGCTCCTCGCGGCTCGCTTTGCAGCGGGCTGAGGGGGTGCTGGCTGAGATGGAAAGGGAATTTCTAGTGCATCCCACTCCCTCCAATTCTGCTAGGGGGAAAATGCAGTCCAGACTTACTGACCATTTGCACCTTGATAGAGCAGAGAGACAGGTTTTTTATTGTAAACAAAAGGGTTATGAATATGGGGAGAGGGCTGGCAAGCTGCTTGCCTATATGGCCCACCTGGACCATAGCCCTCCGGTTGTGGTCCGACTCAGGTCTGCGTCTGGAGTTACGCTGTCGGACCCAACGGAGGTGGCCCATGAGTTTAGGCGCTTTTACGCAGATCTCTACACCTCGGGGGCTGCTGACTCCTTGGTTGGACTGCGTGCTCTACTCCAGACTGTGACTTTCCCAGTCCTCACGGACTCCCAAGTGGAGCTCCTGGAGGCTCCCATAACTGAAGACTGTATAGCAGAAGCCATTGCATGCCTACCACCGTCCAAGGCCCCTGGTTCAGACGGTCTCCCACGGGAGTTCTATACTCAGTTCCAGGAGGTCCTTCTCCCTAAACTCCACCTACTATACACGCATATATTTGACACCGGTGTGCTTCCCAGGTCCATGAATGAAGCTTTGCTTGTGTTGATCCCGAAACCGGGTAAGGACCCTCTCTGCCCCGAGTCCTATCGCCCCATATCACTTCTGCAATTGGATATCAAAATCCTGGCTAAGATCCTTGCTCTTAGGCTCAACAAGGTTATTCTCCACCTCATTCACACTGACCAGACAGGTTTTATGCCTAGAAAGAATACGGCCTTCAACCTTAGGAGACTGTTCATGAACCTACAGGCCCCCCACGACAATCCCGGGTCCAGGGTGGTGGTTAGCTTGGATGCTGCTAAAGCGTTTGAATCGGTGGAGTGGGGGTATCTGTGGGAATGCCTCCACAAATTTGGCTTCGGCCCTAGATTTATACGGTGGATCCAGCTTCTCTATCAGGCCCCCACTGCCCGCATCCTGGTTAACGGCCGGATATCCAGCCCCTTCTCCCTGACGCGGGGCACGCATCAGGGGTGCCCTATATCGCCCATGCTGTACGCGTTGGCGGTGGAGCCCTTGGCTATTGCCCTTAGAGCTCACCCGGACATTCGCGGACTTCGTCTGGGTCGGATGTCCGAGGTTGTGAGTCTCTACGCGGACGATATGCTGCTGTACCTGGAGGATGCTGGCCCCTCCCTATCGGCGGTGTTGGAGGTGATTCGACGCTTTGGGGTATTCTCCAGATTACGTATAAATTGGTCCAAATCCCAAATTCTCCCCATCGATGTCTCCGTCCCCTCGGAGGCGCAGGCCCTACTACCCTTAATGTATACGGATAAGATTAAATACCTAGGAGTGTACTGCTCTAGATCCCCCGCAGACTACGTTAGCCTTAATCTTACGCCTGTTTTTTCTTTGTTAAAACAAAAGACCCAGGTGTGGTCCAGGCTCCCCCTTGGGGTCATGGGCCATCTGGGTCTTGTTAAAATGATTCTTCTCCCTAAGTTATTGTACCTGTTTTGGCATGCCCCGCTTCGGGTGCCGCCCCGCCTGTTCCGTGACATGGAATCAATCATCAACTCCTTTGTTTGGGGTTCTTCCAGGCACAAGTTAGCCTGGCAGACCCTCAAATGTCCAGTTCGCCTCGGGGGGGTTGCGCTCCCTGACTTGGAGACGTATTACCTGGCATCCCAGCTCTCACACTTTTATTACTTTAACTCATACGATAAAATGCGGTACTCGTATTTGGTATGTACCTCTGCGACCGACGTGATCGCGCACCCCTTTCAAATTGTTTTCTGCAAACACAGAGGCGTCCATCGCTCGGATACCGGCCGCAGCATGCTCGCACATCACGCCCGGGTTTGGCGGCTGGCGCTGTCCAGATCTGAGGCTCCTTCCCTACATGCACACACACCCATTTGGGATAACCTTGAGTTGCCTGAGCTACTGAGCGTTCCAGATTATAAGGTGTGGATTTGCAGAGGTAATATATATTTATCTCAACTTTTTACCAACCAGGGCGTCAAGACGTTTCAGGCACTTAAGGAGGAATTTGGCCTTCCTAATCATATATTTTTTCGATACCTACAGGTCCGCCATGCCCTGCAGGCACAGTTTGGGAGTGCGCCCCCCGGACTCGCAGACACCCCGCTGGCGAAATTGTTTTTTGGTGAGGATCCCCGTAAACTTATCTCCACCCTGTACGCATATCTACTCACCCCACGGGCAACAACTCATGCGTATAGTCTTAGAACTAGGTGGGAGGCTGACATTGGGCGGGTGGAGGACGATCACTGGGAGGAGATGTTGGCAGTGTCGACTGAGGTATCCCCCAAATTGTCTGACAGGCTGACCCATCTTTATATATTACATCGCTCCTATCTGACCCCGGCCCGGCTTGCCAAATACAGACCCGACTTTGCTCCTATTTGCCCCAGGTGCGGCGACGGAGACAGCACGTTCTTCCACCTTATCTGGACATGTCCTCCCATTCACAGATACTGGGCACAGATCATACAATTCCTACATGACCATATGGGCTCTCCCCTTACGCTTTGCCCACGCCAATGTGTCCTTGGTCTCCTCCCCCTCCAGGAGGAAAGTAAATACTTACGTACCTTCCTACAGGAGACTCTTTTCACCGCTAGGATGCAGATAGCACTGGTGTGGCTTAGGCCTGACCCCCCTACGATCCAGCAGTGGAAGGCAGCTATTAACCGCACCTTACCTTTTAAGAAAATTATATACTCTAATAGAGGGTGCCCGTTGAAATTCCATAAAGTTTGGGATAGGTGGCTGGAAAGCACTAACAGCTGCGAGGACTAGGCCTCTGGGATCATTCTATGGGATGTGGCCGTTTCCTTTTTACTGGATCCACCTGGACGAGTTACTGTTGTATCTATGTGTGTACTGCTGTTAGACATAGAAACATGTATATTGCACTTTTATTATGCTATGTCAGATATGGAGTGTATCCTTATTTTTCTGATGTTCGGTGCCTGTTGCACCATTCTTGGGTTGAATACTCCTCTGTAACCTTTTGTTTTGCTCATGCTCAATAAACCTTATCTTGTTTAAAAAAAAAAAAAAATATTTGAACAGACAATACATATTTCAAGAAAAATTTATTTTTATTGCTCAGCTGGCATTGGAATAGCCCCCCTACCATTAAAATAGCTGACATAGCGGTCACGCACCTCACGTGCTGTTTGGGGGGCTAAACCAGGAAGGGCATGATCCAGCCCTGTGAGTTCTGGAAATATTAGTCCGGCCTCAGGCCCCATAGGCTTCAGGTACTGGTTCCCTGAAAGTTTGCGGAGAAAATTGTGCAAAATGCAGCAGCACAGAATCACATAGTTCAGTTTATATTCTGCTAGGTTGATCGCTGTCAGTAACAGACCGAACCGGCTGGCCATAATGCCAAAGGCACTCTCCACAACCCTTCTTGCTCTGGCCAGCCGGTAATTAAAAACCCTCCTCTCCGGGGTGAGGGTCCTTTGGGGGAAGGGTTTCATCAGATGGTCACTCAGACCCAACGCTTCATCAGCTAGAAACACAAACGGTAGACCCTCCACATTCTCGGCATCTGGTGGCAAGTCCAGGTCACCAGTGAGGAGACGGTGGCAGAACTCGGTCTGCCTAAAGACTCCTCCGTCACACATCCGGCCGTTCTTCCCCACATCCACATAAAGAAAGTCACATTGTGCCGACACCACCGCCATTAGCACCACACTATGGAACCCCTTATAATTCCAATAGTAGGACCCCGAATGGGGTGGGGGCACAATCCTCACATGTTTCCCGTCGATCGCCCCTCCGCAGTTGGGGAAGTCCCAACGGGCAGCGAATTGGGAAGCCACAGTCTGCCATTCCTGTGGCGTGGAAGGAAACTGGGGAGTCAAACACAGGAAAAAATTAGTCATTAAATAAAAACAATTCATAACAAATAAAACTCAAAAACATTTTGGAACAAAAGTTAAACAGAAATATTGCAAAAAAAATTTCTGCAAAAAAAAAAAAAAAAAATAGGCGGCCCAATTCACAGATTAATCAGCCCTCTGATGGACCAGGGGACATAAGTTAGGTGGGTGAGTGGGGTGGGGGGACTAATTAATGAGTAGACAATACCTGGAACCAATTTGAGTGGGGTGGGGGGACTAATTAATGAGTAGACAATACCTGGAACCAATTTGAGTGGGGTGGGGGGACTAATTAATGAGTAGACAATACCTGGAACCAATTTGAGTGGGGTGACTAATTAATGAGTTGACAATCCATATATATATATATATATATATATATATATATATATATATATATATATATATATATATTTATGGTCGGAGCCCTCCGCTGTAAGAGATATGAAAGAACACATAAACACGTCACAAGACTAACAACATAAAATAGACCTGAGTTGTGCCCTTGGTCTGCTGTAAGGTAAGCCCTGGTGAGCTGGGCGGTGAGCCCTGCTCTGCTGGGCGATATGCCAAGAGAAGGCCGCAAAAGATTTGGTGTAGGGAGGTAATTATTAATTTATGTACAACAAGACACTACGGGGCAAAGTTGCTGAAGGCTCAGGACATTTCCACTTGTGGATTGGAGATGTATCGAGTAAAGCAGGTGGATTCCCGCCTGCCCATCTTTGATCGCGTGGACTGGGACCCCGTTTCGTGAGGCTGCTGATGCTGCTCCAATGTGAAAGAATGTCCAAGAAAATGACCAAGGTCCTGGCCTAATTTGCTCAAAAGGAACCTGACGTGACTAATGAACTGGTTGCTGCCTGGGGTACTAATCGAGAACGGTAGTAATGGTCTGTCCTGCGAGGGATCAAACATATGGGCCAAAAATTGATCTAGGATGGACACGGGGCACCAGGCTTTGAGAGTTTGGAAAGGTTTTATGTCAACCCCTGGACCGGACTATTGTGTTTTGGACACGCTGAGGAGCAAGATGAAGTCTGATGGCGTGTGAGGTGGTGTCTACGTAACACTTTACAACTGGGATGGTGACAGTATTCACTGGGGCGTAAGAAGCTGTAGAAAGCCAGGGAGATGGCTGCTTGAATGACCAGGCTGAATTTAGCCAAAAGGGGAATGTGACAGGATGAAAGACATGTCTCGGAATATGGCGCTGGTGACGGGTAGCCGTTTGATACTGATTTGGGGTCATTGCCTGTGAATACCACACAACATGGTCTTGACCGTATGGGCGGCGAACAAGACGGTTTGTTAGGATCTCATAAGGGGATGAAATACTGGATGTCAGCTGAGTGGGGTCTAAGGTATTGTGTGACAATGCCAACTGTGTGTGGTGGCATAATATGAAGACCAGGATGTGATGGAGAACTCTTGGTATTGCTCTGGGGTTTGAGGCTAGTAACCTGACATAGAACCTCTAGGCTGCCCGGTAGGCCTTCAGGGTGTTGTGAGATAATGAAAGATTAATAAGGCAGGTAGCGTCGTGAAAGTGTTGTTTGAATCCGAGGTTAGCTACGACCAGTGTGGGATAAGAGACATGGTCGGGTCGGTTCCAGGTTCCTGCAAAAAACAACGAAGCAAAGTTAACGGGTAGTGCGTCGGCCAGATTATTGCGTTTGTCTGGGATGTGGATGCATAGGACGTTAGATTGGTGCTGTGGGGATAGTGGCACCAGCCTGCACAGGAAGGCCACAATGGCCAGCTACTAGGACCTCCTTTATTTATAATACTGGCTGTATCTTGGTTGTCTGTGGCGAACGTCACTGTTTGTCCTGCCCAGTTGTTGCACCAGACTTGAGCTGCTGCGACAATGGGGTAGAGGTCGAACAAAGAGGAGGACTAACTGAACCCAGGAATCAAGAGGATTTCTGACGGTTATGGCCCTATAAACCCAATTTGGCCAAAATTGAGGCGAGGACCTGTGGAGGCTGCGGTGACCATGACTACCTGAGATGAAGAGAGAGATGCTGAGGGAATACACATTGGCATGCCATTCCAATTTGTGAGAAAATCGACTCTCATGGGCAGATCTGCTATAGCTAGCACATCTTAATTTAAGGATTTAGTCAGGGTCTTTGCCTGGAAGAGAAACACTAAAAGATGGGAGGTAAAAGATCCCCTTGAGTCTGGCTGCTGCCTTGGCTGAAAATGAGCAGTGATAGTCAAAGGATGGGCACCCTGCGTACTTGTGACCTGCTGCGTGCAGATACGGGTCCAATTCTACCCTCCTGTTGGGGTTGCTCTGCCTAGCATGTCTCTGACTGTCCCCAAGGCCCGCACAAACTCTGTGACAGTGAGCTTGCGATTAAGTAAAGGGTCTCTGGCCTTCAGGATGACGGAGACATCTCCCCGCGAATATGATTTGTTCTAGGCCAAGTTGTGTACTGCTATGAGGAGGGATGCTAAGTTAACGTCGTTGTCATCCAAGATGTCCTCCTAGATGCCCTGCTAGGACAAGGTGTGCAGGGAAGACGATGGTGCAGAAGTTGGGTGTATCTGTAAGTGAAGGTACGGGAATGACGGTGGTGACTGGAGCTGGTAGGGGCACGGCTGGGCGTACCTCCAGGGCTGTCACTCTGCTTGGACTTCGGCGACTGCTGCTGACAGTGTGGTTACCCAGGAGTGCAGCTGAGTAGTCGCAAAGAAGATAGACTGAAGTGGTGCCTGGAAGGGCTGCCACTGGCGGTGGAAACAGTAGCCTAAAGGCTTGGTTTCCTGGCTGCAGCAGGGTAGGATTTACTCCTGCGACACCGTTCTGCTATGAGCTTATTTTATTTTTATTTATTTTTTATTTTTTTATTATTCTTTTTTTTTTTTTTTTTTTTTTTTTAATTGGTCCAAGCTCTTGTGAGACTGTAAACTGCCGCTTGCTGAGCCCGTAGGGTGATGGCAGGGCTGAGGCAAAGTCCTCACTGTCTGCCTGCGACATGGCGTCAACTAAAAGCAAGGGGGGGTGCGTATGTTTGAGGTAAGTTGCAAAGGTAGGAGGGGATAGTTGCGTTGGGTAGATAAGATGAAAGGTGGAAGGAAACAAGAAGAATAGGACAAGGAACGACAGCCATAGTGACAGTTGGTTTGCGCTTGAGCGCTGTTGAGTGTGACTTTAGAAAACTCAAAAGAATGCGTAACAACCGAGGTGAGCCAGGAGGTGACTGGCTAGGTAACCGATAGCTCAGGTGTCAGTCTGTGCTCGGCACAGACTAATGAACCAGAGCGCCCCAGGGCGGACTGGGGTGGGTAGCTGAAGTCTGGTATACTAAGTAGGAATGTTGCGATCTGTAGTTAATTGACGTGGGTTCGGTCTACTAATGCTTGCACTGCCAGCAAGTATGGAGATTAGGCGACCTTGTCTGCGTATTGAAGGCTTGTGCTTCGAAAACAGAGTGAAGTGCACAGAAGTATGTGACAGTTGCTAACGCCTCAGGAGCAGGTCAAATTCTGTATGTGAAGTAAAAATATGTAGTGAAAGAGTGTTTAAGAGAAAAGGGGGAATCCTATTGAACTAAACACCTGACTTTATGCACTAGTTGTGAAGTCGACTGGTTGGAGGCGAGAACTGAGTTGACCGGGAGCCTGTAGTAAGGTGACATGAGAATTTCGTTTTGACAATGGGGATTGCAAAGAGCTGTTTGGGGCAAAGCTGGCCCCCTGGTGAAGATGCAAGCCCTCGACAATGTTTTTTTTTTTTTTTTTTTTTTTTTGGAAGATACTGTCCAAACCTGGTGCAGGGTGGACTAACTGGTGTACTAACTGGCCTAAAAGGGGAAAGCGACAGAGAAAACGATGAGCAGCCGTGTTGCTACTGGAGACAATGAGTGGCAGTTTGAGCCATTTGCTGAAATGCTTGCAGCGATTGCAAGGAAGCGGCCTTATTTGAATTATAAATTGAATTATGAGGTGAGAATGAATGAATGAGGTGAACAGCTGTGTTGCTACTGGAGACTATGAGTGGCCGTATTAAGCCATTGCAAGAAAGCAGCTTTATTTGAATCTATAAATTGAATTATAAGTGTGTAGGAATGAGGAGAGATGAGTGGCCGTATTGAGCCATTGCATTGATCCTCGCAGCGATTGCAAGGATGCAGCTTTATTTGAAAGGTGAAAGCAATGTTTGCGGATTTATAAGTGTGTAGGTATGAGGTGAACAGCAGTGTTGCTACTGGAGACGATTGGCAGTTTTGAGCCAAATGCAGAAAGACTTGCAGCGATTGCAAGAACGAAGCTTTGTTGAAAGGCGAAAGAAAGGTTATAGAGGAAATGTGATCATGTAGGAATGACCGTGCGCAATACTGAGCAAATTGGTGGAGAGAATTGTGTACGATCATGTATGGATAGACTGAGAAGGTCAAATGTAAGTACTGCTGAATTCGTACAGTCGATGTGACTAGTTTGAACTGGGCTATAGCTATGGAATAGTCTGCGAAAGATTTGACTCATTTGAGTCGGTGATGCAACAGGATTCGGCTTGGTTGCATTTGGCAAGGACTGGAATCGTTGCGCCGACGCTGCGACTAGACTCGAATCCTCCGTAGATGCGACTGAGAGGCTCGTATATGGGATCCGACCGTATCGCTGAGGATATGGCTGGGTTCGGATTGATTAAATTGTGATGGTGGTTGAAGGGGCTGGTGATTGTCAATGATCCGAAACATAGAAGCGAAGTTGCGACTAGATTCGAAACGGTCGTAGATGTGAGGTGACTACAGGGCTCGTATGACAGATCTGCCCGTGTTGCAGATGATATGGCTGGGTTTGAATCGACTAAATGGTGATGGCGGTTGAAGGGGCTTGTGACTGCTGAGGATCCGAAACATAGAAGCGAAGTTGCGACTAGATTTCGAATCGGCCATAGATGTGGAGGTGACTACGGGGTTCGTATGACAGATCTGACCGTATTGCCGATGATATGGCTGGGTTCGAAACAACTAAATGGTGATGACGGTTGAAGGGGCTTGTAATTGCCGAGGATCCGAAACATAGAAGCGAAGTTGCGACTAGATTTCGAATCGGCCGTAGATGCGAGGTGAGTAAGGGGCTTGAATGTCGGATTTGACCGCATCGACCGTGAAGTGATCGGCTCGAGTAAACCCGCGTTGGGTAGAAAGGATGAAATGCATGAAAGATGACATAGACTTATGGTGGCGTAAGTGCGACTTTGCAAAACGAACATGATAAACGAACATGATAAGGTAACTATTGGAGTTTAGAAGAGCGGTAACAACAAAGTCCTACCTGCGACAGCGAGTGTGTAGCGGTCCGAGCGTGGGACAATCGATGAAGATATACGACCGATCTCGAAGGTACAACTATGTGGACATGCAGTGAGTTGGCAGAGTCAGCCTCTGCAATGCATTTGACACGAATCAGCTCAAAAATGTATGAGATGAATCTGATATAAATTGGCAGTAAGGAGTATCTGATACGAATTGGTTGTAGAGTGTATGCCATTCCTTACTGTGAAACCAAACACCTATCAACCACCCATCCCCCCAGGCTAGTCAAGTGCAGGAAAGACATCAGGTGGGTTTAATTACACCTCAATCAGCCACAGAAACCCATACAAACAATACCTGTTTATCTCAAAAAAGGATGAGAACAGTGAATTTTATAACCAGTGAAGCCTATGGCGAGTGATATTGGAGAACGACCGACAGCGGCTCGAAGGCTTGGATCTATGAATGAATCGTACGTTTGGTAGAAAGAATTTACGAATGTACTATGCCAGTGCCGAACGATGTCGGGACATGAGTGTCAACAACTCAGAGGTAGGTTTTGCGAAAGGGGTGCAGGATAGTAAGCATGATAAGTCGCAAGTTTGCACATGATATGAAAAGATTCGGATACTACTTATCTGCGACCATGAGCGGGAACCGCCAACGAAGACCACGAATGAAGAAGCCGAAGTGCACCTACGATTGGACGCACGGATAGACGACCGTGAGGGAGCTGAGAAGAGTCGGCCCCTTGATGTGCAGTACCTTGCACTGGAACCGACACAGACCGTTGTGGGTGGTCTGATTATATACCCTCCGGGCTCCTCCCATAATTACGGGCCACCATACTGGCCCTCTTATATATCTATATATCTATATCTATATATCTATATCTATATATCTATATATCTATATCTATATATCTATATATCTATATCTATATCTATATATACACACACACACACACACACACACACACACACACACACACACACACACACACGGTGTATACAAAGAGTATACAAAGGGTGGGGGGGGGGGCAGTAAAATAGTACAATGGAGCTGACAATATGAATTATAGAGAAGAACAGTCTCGGCTGTGGGTGTATAGGGGCCCAGGATTGAATGCTGAGGACGTTAGTGAAAGCAAATATGCACGTGGGACACAAAAAGGTAAAAAGCTCAAAAAAAAAAATGACACAAAAAAAAAAAAAAACCCATCAAAAACAAAACAAAAAAAATAAATAAAAAAAATGCATGCATTCATATAAAGGGGACATTCACATCATATTCCTGTCATGGATATTAAAAGTCATGATGAAATGAATACAAACATACAATGCATATAATGCATATAATGCAATATTAAAAGAACAAACTTACCTTCATATATTCCTTCTGTAGGACCCGAATAATGGCAGAACAGGTCTCTGGAATAATGATCCCCAGAGCCTGGGGGGAGATGCCTGTCGAGAACTTGAGGTCCTGAAGGCTTCTCCCTGTCGCCAAGTAGCGCAACGTGGCAACGAGCCTCTGCTCCGGAGTGATGGCTTGCCGCATGCAGGTATCCTGCCTGCTGATATAAGGGGTCAGCAAAGCCAGCAGACGGTGAAAAACGGGGTCCGTCATCCTGAGATAATTCCTGAAATCATCAGGATTATTCTCACGGATCTCACGGAGTAAAGGCATATGCGAGAATTGGTCACGCTGGCGCAACCAATTCTTTGTCCATGAACTCCTCCTCACCCTGTTCACAGACTGGGCTCGGGTCAAAGTATTAACCCCAACACCAAGCCCCAATATAGCACGAACTCGTTCCCGAGTACGTCCACTCTCCATGGCTTTGAAACGGTCGGCTGGACAAACAAGCTCAACTGAACGCACTGAAGAACAGCCAGACCTATGAAGAACGACCTGAAACCCAGAAACGAGCGGACCAGAAGCGCCTAATAACAGGTACAACTGATCCACGCGTACCGAAAGACAGATACAAACCTCACAGGTAGACTGCGCTGCAGTGAACGGACAAATTAAGCTGAAGTCTGAAAAGCGCGAATCGTCTCTAACCAAACTTCTACTAACGCAAAGTCAGCAGAAGGAGCCCAAAGGGTGCTTTGCTGTGTCTTGGACTTCCTATTTCTAGTCCCGTCGTACGTGCCGTACGTCATCGCGCAAGCTTTCAGCGGACTGTTCGTTCGTCGTGTGTGGTCAAGTCCGTTCATTCAAAAGTTGAACGGACTGTCTGTCGGATTGTCTGACGAACTTAGTTGGGCAGACAATCCGCCCGTGTGTACGCGGCCTAAGGGGTCGATAACATTGTAATGAGGGTGATGAGATAAAAGCACAAGGCACGCACTGCGACTTCAGACTTCTGAAGACGTTATGGTGCGTAGACCCACATGCAGTTGGAACATATGCTGGAGTCCCATGATTTGAATTTTTCTACATTTTTGCTGAATGCACAACAGCTAAAGGCCCCTTTCACACATGCGGACAGTATGTCCATATTTAATCCATCCATTTTCAGATGAAATACGGACATACATGCATCCCTATGTTCATCCGCTGACACCTGATATCATCCGTCTATGTTCTGATTCTGCAGACGGAGGAAAATCCTATTTTTCTATCCTGCAGAGCGGATCGGATGAACACGGACAGATGGTCCGTGTTCATCCGATCCCCCCATAGGGGAGAGTGGACATCTGACAGGGTGGTCCCGCGATCCCCGCTGAGCAAGCAGGTGTTCACGGGCGGATCATCACAGATCCGTCCTGTGTGAAAGGACCCAAAGGTTATTTTTAATAAAATGGAAAAAATTTTACGCTTGTCCTCCTTTTTTCTATACAAATAATACATTTTGCCACGAAAGACAACGGTGACGCTGCTGCGGAGAAATGATACTGGTGAGCAGCTGGAGGATACCCCTGGTCTGTGAGAGACCACCTAAGTGATCTTTGACTCCTCTTTATCATATGACAAGAGGGTCAACTACATCTGGTCGAGGTGTGAACCTATATAACATATGTGGTGAACTGGTGGAACTGGAGTATTATACTGCATTTGAAGAGAGCACAAGACACTTTATTCCAAGTTAAAGACTGGCTAATTGCACATCATATATTTGGGACTGAGCACTATATACGCAATTGTTTTTGGTTTCACTTATTGCTTGATGTTCTGTTATGATTTATTGGAGCACTGAATATTTGCAAAATTCACAGTAATCGTTTAATATTGCAAGCGCTAATTGCAAACAGGGATTCAACTTGTGGGCTTTTCTTCTTCGAGCTATACTCCATTCCATGGTTTGAAATAGTAGCTGCATTGAATTATTGTTGGTGCGAGTGTTTTTATTTATTTCAGTGCAGGTTTAAAGTTCAGACGGATCACACACACAGCGGTGAGTGTTAGGTTGGGGTACACTTTGGGTACATACAATTCAAGCACCTCCCTACAGTGAAAGATCTTCTTGATGTCGTCCACTTGTTTCTTCTAGGAGGAGCTGTTGTACTGAGCCATGGTGAGGAGGGCACCGGCCGGGCACAGCTGCCCTTCCTCTGAGCTGCCTGCTCTGAATTCTCACACTTCCTGCTTCTCTCTGCCAGCTCGGATGACAAGTCTGCTCATTCCCAGGGAAGCCGGCCAGGCAACAGTGGAGGACAGGAGCTGCGCCGCCTTGTCTGCTCGGCACTGTGGCCAGTGGGTGGTGCCACTGTCACTTGGTGGGGCTGGGCTCCCCCTACTCTAGGCTGATGAAGACACAGGGTTAGGCTCGGTGCACGCTGCGGATGTCACACAGAGGATCGGGCGACCAGCCTGACAATTCACTAATGACTTGGAGATAAGAAAATGTAATTATAAAGTACTAAACACATAAATCGTATTCAATTACAAACAATGTACTAATTGATATCACTAAAACATACTAGAAAATGTATATGGAAGGGCCACCTAAAAAAGTTGGTATAACTGTTGTTTGTTCAAAAATCTATATTTGAACTCAACAGACACTGACATGGAAGGAACACAGATCACACATAACACAGTGCATATCACAAACATATAACACATACATCCGGACGCCAATGGATCAGGGACTGGTCACAAGTTAATGCCTTATGATGGTACCAATTACATCTAATTCGCAGTATGGGGCCAGAACCGTATCCCCCCCGGTAGCTCTAGCCAATTAAAGGGTTAAATAGTTAGAGGATAGTCAGAAAAAGGGATGGCCGAACTGTTCACCCGGAGGTTGGTTCGTGGAGAATTTTGCGTGTTCGCGATTCGCCCGTTCGGCAGACTATTGCCGCTGTTCGCCCGGTGGACTTATGTGTTTACAGTGTGAAAGAACTTTGACCCATGAAGACACATCCATCATGGGGTACAGGACAGCCAATGGAGACATTTCAGCACATGGACAATTGGACATTCCCCTAACTTATAAATAGACCTGATCTGGCGGCCATTTTACATTCTTTCTTGTGTCATTATAGGGAGAGGTTGCTGTGTGGAGCAGGGAGAGACTGCAGTGACACAAATCGCTAGCTATTAGGTCCACAAAAGTCCTTTTAAGGACTGGTATGGTATAGGTGTAATACAGGATATAGGGTTGAGTGCACTGTTGTGCTAGTGTTGCAGCAGCCTGTCTTTGTCAGTGCAGAGAGGGACAGGATGCTGTGTGCAGCAGGGACAGTCAGTTTAATCACTAGCTGTTACTATTAGGTCCACAAAGGTCCTTTTAAGGACTGGTATTGGTGTACAGTATATAGGGTTCAGTGCACTGCTGCGCTTGTGATTGGAGCAGCCTGTTTTTTGTCAGTGCAGCAGGGACAGTCAGTTTAATCACTAGCTGTTACTATTAAGTCCACAAAGGTCCTATTAAGGACTGGTATGGTATAGGTGTAGTACAGTATATAGGGTTGTACACGTATAATATACTTTCTTCCAAATATAGAAAGAATATTATACTTGACTGCTGCCCTATTCTGCAGCAGTCCTTTATCAGTGTAGGGACTGAGGTACAGTCGGCACATCACTAGCTACTCGGTTCACAAAGGTCCTTGTAAGGACTGGTATAGCTGTACAATATATAGGGTGCTGGTGCACTACTACCGCCCTATTCTGTAGCAGTCCTTTATCAGTGTAGGGACTGAGGTACAGTCTGCACATCACTAGCTACTCGGTTCACAAAGGTCCTTGTAAGGACTGGTATAGCTGTACAATATATAGGGTGCTGGTGCACTACTGCTGCCCTATTCTGCAGCAGTCTTTTATCAGTGTAGGGACTGAGGTACAGTCTGCACATAAACAATTTATTTAATCAAGCACACCGACCTTTTTTCTAGATTTGGCTCACTTCCTTGTACAAAAAAAAACACACCGTACTATATGCCTGTACCCCCCTGTTTGAAGAGGTTGAGCAGTGTCATATTTTTGGTGCCCAGCAGCAAGTTACTGGTATCAGTGCTGCTGTTAGTGTTCTATATCACAGTGCTGGTGTCAGTTCTCTATATCACTGTGCTGGTGTCAGTGCTCTATATCACGGTGCTGGTGTCAGTGCACTCTATCACGGTGCTGGTGTCAGTGCACTCTATCACGGTGCTGGTGTCAGTGTTCTATATCACTGTGCTGGTGTCAGTGCACTCTATCATGGTGCTGGTGTCAGTGCTCTATATCACGGTGCTGGTGTCAGTGCACTCTATCACGGTGCTGGTATCAGTGCACTCTATCACAGTGCTGGTGTCAGTGCTCTATATCACTGTGCTGGTGTCAGTGCACTCTATCAAAGTGCTGGTGTCAGTGCTCTATATCACTGTGCTGGTGTCAGTGCACTCTATCAAAGTGCTGGTGTCAGTGCTCTATATCACTGTGCTGGTGTCAGTGATCTATATCATGGTGCTGGTGTCAGTGCACTCTATCACGGTGCTGGTATCAGTGCACTCTATCACAGTGCTGGTGTCAGTGCTCTATATCACTGTGCTGGTGTCAGTGCACTCTATCAAAGTGCTGGTGTCAGTGTTCTATATCACTGTGCTGGTGTCAGTGCACTCTATCAAAGTGCTGGTGTCAGTGCTCTATATCACTGTGCTGGTGTCAGTGCTCTATATCATGGTGCTGGTGTCAGTGCACTCTATGACGGTGCTTGTGTCAGTGTTCTATATCACGGTACTGGTGATCATCTTCTGCACCCTCTTCATAGCCTACCCTGACCTTTCCTCTCCTCCATTGCCTTCATGCGCTCCTGAGTCCTGAATTGTCAAAATTTCACATATAAAAAAAGAATTGCTTGTAGTTGTTGATCCCAGATTCACTTCATACATGTGTTATGTCAGTGGCCATGTGGTAGGACTATGTGTGCACAGCTAGTAATTATTTTGTGGCTGGAAATATGACCTGTAGGATAAATAGCCAAAATAAATATGAGCCGAACGGATAAACCGAAGTAAAATACACTGAACAATAGCCATATGAGTACCTATATCCCGATATGACCACACCATTATTAGTATGACCAAGTATTATTTCAATTTACAGTGACCATTGCACCTATTTGGATCATTCCACTATCCATACAGCGCTGTGACAATAATCCATTGACTATAGACTACTTCCATATTAAAGGAAAGATTAAAAACAGGATAAGAGACTAAGCCTCAGCGTGCAGTAATACATTATTTACATGACCTTGATACTTTGCACTTTGGTGATGGTTTTTCTGACTTTCTGACTATCCTCTAACTATTCAACCCTTTAATTGGCTTGAGCTACCGGGGGAGATACGGTTCTGGCCCCATACTGCGAATTAGATGTAATTGGTACCATCATAAGGCATTCATTTGGGACCAGTCCCCGATCCTACTGGCGTCTGGACGTATGTGTTATATGTTTGTGATATGCACTGTGTTATGTGTGATCTGTGTTCCTTCCATGTCAGTGTCTGTTGAGTTCAAATATTGATTTTTGAACAAACAACAGTTATACCAAATTTTTTAGGTGGCCCTCCCATATACATTTTCTAGTATGTTTTAGTGATTTCAATTAGTATATTGTTTGTAATTAAATACGATTTATGTGTTTAGTACTTTATAATTAAATTTTCATATTTTATGTATTACTGGTGCCTTGGTCCTCAATGAGCCTCACTTTTCTTTGGGTTATCTGTCTGTGGGTACCGTGTTTATAGTTGATGTATTGTGTTAGAGGTTAGAGGACCATTCCAGATTATATTCACTACATGCTTCTTCTATAGACTTATATATAATTTTTATTTTTGACTTGGAGATAATTTGCATTGCACCAAAATTCCACACAAGTCAAGTAGACTCCTATCTTGGGGGCTGGACCTGCCGGATCTCTACCCTCTGATGCAGGGAGCAAACTAGGGAGCTCAATAGGCGGGCCAGATCAGTATTTCATCCCCCCTAAGGAGTTCCAATTAAACACAATCGGGGCCTGGCAGGCAGCCAGTAAACATGAAGAAACTGTTTCTCAGTGTTCTAACTTAGTTGTAAATTATTTTTCGGATGGACGGTCTGTCGCTAGGCACCATGACTAGACATTTTTTTCTAATTTACTGTAGCAGAGAGTTCCAGAGAGAGCTGGGAAAAGTCCTGTTTGGGGTTTATACGTCTCCGAGGCTCTTCTCATACACATTCTGGGATCTCTGATCTATGGTCCAGTTCGGGTCTTGGTTCTCTCCCCCCCAGGTAATTTAAACTCACCTGAGAAAGCCGGTGCTCTTGGCCTGGGAACCTCAGATAACTTCTGTCTAGGAGAGCAAAAGGTTGGTAAAAGCTATTAAGCAGTGTATGTGGAAGCTGACAAGCTGGTAGGCTTGCTCAGCCTGGCAGTCAGGATCTGTAAATATTGTATAGTTAGTGCAGAGACAGGGCTAGGTTTTTGTTTGGCTATTTTTGTTCCTATTTGTTTTTGGAACACTGTACAGCACTTGTATATATTATTTTTATTATTATTATACAGGTTTTATATAGCGTCAACAGTTTGCGCAGCGCTTAACAAAATAAAGGTAGACATTACAGTTACATTACAATTTGGTACAAGAGAAATCAGAGTGCCCTGCTCATTAGAGCTTACAATCTAAAAAAGAAGGGTCAATTGATAAAAAAGGTAAAAGATGTGAGGGATGAGTTGATGGAGGAAGTAGAACAGTGTTAGTTAGAAGCAGGATAGCCTTGTATATATCACAAATAAACACAGCACTGTTTGTCACTACTTCACTGGATTTGGTATCTGTGCCTGAAAGACTGCTCATCCCAGGGAGCTTTGTACCTGCTACCTGTCCCCCAGGTTACATATGGTGGAGACTGCGACCAGCAGTAGTAAGTTACTACTTAAAGGGCCAGTACCTAAAGTGAATAAACATGGAGGAAATCCTCAAACAAATGGTGTTATCCAACTCTGCACACCAGCAAACTAAGGCTATTATACAGGAGCAATCGCAGAGGCTATTTGAACAGCTAGCTACTGAGGCAAAAGCAGATAGGAAAACCCTGAATAAGGTTGTGTAGACGCTAGCACAGTGGTCACCTGCTAAAATTGAATGATGTTGGAGACAAGCCCTCAGTCATCCATGTGGGTCGATTTCTTTCCAAGATGACTGCAGATGATGATCCAGAGGCCTTTCTGCTAACGTTTGAACGCACCACTGAGAGGGAAGGTTGACCTAAAACCCACTGGGCAGGACTGGTCACCCCCTTGCTTTCTGGAGGATCGCAGAAGGCCTACTATGATCTGGAGTCGGCAGAAGCAGGAGAATATGAAACAGTCAAGCAGGAAATCTTGGCACGACTCGTGTCACCTTGCCAGTTCGAGTACATCCGGTCCACAGCTGGTTCTTCCAAGACGAGAGGCCCCCAAGATCGCAGATGTTCGATTGAATCCACCTGGTGCGGAAATGGCTGCAGCCGGAGTCGCTGTCTGGGCCACAAATAGTGGCGTGTATGGTCATTGTTCAATTCCTGAGGTCACTACCAGTTCCCCTGCAGAAGTGGGTGAGTCAAGGAAACCCCAAGTCTGCAAACAACCTGGTGGAGTTCATGGAGAGACACTTTGCTGCAGAGAGCCTGGTCACCACCCCTACAGCCGCACAGACTTGCCACCCAAAGCCACGGTCTCCTCAGGCAACAGGTAAGACTGCTTCAGGGTAAGTAGGTGGTAAGCATAGCAAGGAGATAGGGGGAGGATTTTTGGTGCCAGGACTGAAGTTTGGCATCCCAAACAAGGGAAGCCACTGCCTGACAGCAAACCAAACTGGGGCAACATCAGGTATTTCCATTGCCACAAACTGAGACATGTGGCAGCAAACTGTCCAGTGACAGATGAACCCATGCAGTGTGATGTATCTTATAGAAGGAAGTCTGTGTTTGCTGTTGTTTTATGCACTGCAGCGCCAAGTGTAGGAAAACACATGTGCCAAATAACTGGGAATGCCTATTATGGCATTGCTGGACTCTGAAAGTCTAGTGAATTTTGTTAAAGCTGAGATAGTTGAAACTGTGAACTTTCATACAAAAAAAGTTGCTGTGATCTGTGTACATGGGGATACCCGGAAATATCCTACAGCCACTTTTAACTTTAAAACTGACTTGAGTACAATGACCCATCCGGTTGGACTTGTGCCCCACTTGCTGCATGAAGCCATCATTGGTAGGGACTTCTCTAAGTTTTGGGAACGTTAGGATCGTCCTGACTCAATAGCAGAGCCGGAACTCCTGGTCAGCACTAACAATGTGGGTTCAGGAGATTTCTCTTATGCCCCATGCACACGATCGGACTATCCACCGGACTTTGCAGCGGAGGTCCACCGGACTTTGCAGCGGAGGTCCACCGGACTTTGCAGCGGAGGTCCGCCGGACTTTCCAAATGAACGGACTTGCCCACAAACACGGAGTAAAGTCCGTTAATTTTGAATGTGACTTCAGGTACGATGGGACTAGAGAAGTAAGTCAATGCTGCTGCCTCCATCGGTGAGATTGACACCTTAGCCCCGTCGCCTGGTAAGGATTTTAAGGGGAAGCCCCTACTCCGAAAAAAGGCATGGGGTCCCCCCAAAGTCCATACCAGACCCTAATCTGAGTACGCAGCCCGGCTGGTCAGAAAAGGGGGTGAGGACGTACCAGGCTGCATGCCCTCAACATGGGGTCCCCCTACCCCAAAGCACCTTGTCCCCATGTTGATGAGGACAAGGGCCTCTTCCCGACAACCCTGGTCATTGGTTGTTGGGGTCTGCGGATGGGGGGCTCATCGGAATCCGGGAGCCTCCTTTAATAATGGGGCCCCCAGATCCTGGCCCCCCACCCTATGTGAATGAGTATGGGGTACATCGTACCCCTACCCATTCACCTGGGGGGAAAAGTGTTTTTTTCCCCTTACCCCCCCCCCCTCCCTTTTCCCCTTTGTGTGATCTGCGGCCTGGAATTTTCCACATGTCCTCTTGTCCTTGGCCTCCCAATACAAAAAAAAAACCCTTCTCTTCTTTCTCCTGGTTATTTCATTAGCTTGCCACTTTGGTTTATATACCTGGCATACTAGGTTCTTTTTTGAATCCGAATGTACAACTGTGCCTTTATTTTTTACTTTTTATCTTTCCAGCTTTTTGAGTGTGCACACCCAGTGCGGTCACATGGTCCCCTCTCCTTTTGGATTGGGGCAGTGTATTAGGAATTTGGGCTCTGTTTATTGTGCATTGCCCTTCTTCCTCTTGTATCCTGGGCGCATTTTTGCCCCCGGGAATTACCAGCCGCACTGGTGTGACGTTTGCGCGCTGCGCGCATGCGCGTCGCGTGCTGTCTTTGTTTATGCGTCGATCGCCTCGCCGTATTTCCCTGTGTGAATCGTTCTGCACGTGCGCATGGTGGCGGGTGTGCTTACGCTGTGGGTGGGCGCACCACGCAGTCGTCCCAGGAGGCCCCTATATGGAATCTGCTGCACACAGCTGATTGCTATGATTGTGGCTCAGCTGTGCGCCTATACTCTATTTAAGGGTTGGATCAGTATGAGGTGGACAGGGTGAGGGAAAGGGAGCATTGTGTCCAGCTGACGTTTTGTGTTCCATGGATTCCTTTTGATAGGTAATTTTTTTTTTGGATGGACTTTTTTGTTCATCTTTATTTGTGCCTTTCGCCCCTTGTGTTCAGGACTTTTATGTTCGTTACTGGGGGCTCCTTTACACTGTTTTTCAGGACTTGCTGAAGATCTTTCTGATTTTTTATCCATGGATCCTGGCTGTTCCTATTCTCCCTCCTGGCGCCGCTCACCTGTACACGAATACACTTTGGAATCTAGGTGTGTGTTTGATTATATCCAGGACCTAGGTCTTTTGTACATGCGCACACTGACTTCCTGATGGCCAGGATTCTGGGCCCTGGGTTGATTGGGGGATAGGCTTTAGGGGGGTCCCTTTATTTCCCTTATGTGCCTCCCCCTGCTAGCTTCTTTTCAATTACCTGTCATTTACATAATTGGCTGAGTTGACCTGGGGATAATTCCATGCTGCATGAATCCCATTTTCTTTTGTTTTTAACATTTTCAGATGCCTAGATACATTCCGTCTAGTGACTGTGATTTAAGTACAGCTATGGTATATTACTTCAATGATTACAAAATAATAGTATATGTATATATGATACAATAATAATTTTTTCTTGGCTAATCACTATATATTTGAATTTTATAGACAGTTCTTCCCTGTTTAATTAACCCTTGATGAAGGAGAATATGCTGTATTTCTGAAATGTTGTTGGGTTTAGGCAACTGTACTCTGTATAAGTTCACTTATTTTGTTTGTATTATTATGCATCCGTGCTTTTGTATATAATGTATTTTTCTATTTTGTATAATACATTTTTTTCTATATGTCCCAGCATCCCCTGGGACTGTGACATCATAAGGGGTCACCATGTGACATCATCCGGTGCCCCCGCCCCTTATGCCTATATAAGTCGCCGCACAAACTTTCCCAACCTTTCCCAGGCATTACAGCAGGAGAGAGAGTCGTGTTAACATCAGAAGAAGAGAAGAAGAAGGTGGCGACGACGACCGAGAAGACTGGGCCAACGCTAGTAAGAACTGGAAGAAGATAGTGGAGGAGCCCGGCAGAAGAGGCCAGAAAGCGTGGAGAAGTGGGAAGCAGACCCCTGAAGTCGGAAGAAGACAACGACGACAAAGGAGAAAGCCGGGCTCCTCCGCTAGCAAAAGAGTGGCAAAAGAGCAGAAGATAGCAGAGGAGCCTGGCAAAAAGGCCCCCGTAGTTAGAAAAAGATCCCCGGAGCTGCCTAATAACCTACCGTATATACTCGAGTATAAGCTGAGATTTTCAGCCCCTTTTTTTAGGCTGAAAGTGCCCCCCTCGGCTTATACTCGAGTCACGGAGATCAGGTAGACAGACGGCGGCCATTCCACTATTCAAAAGCCACGCCTCCCTGTCTGTGATAGGCGGAACACTCAATTTCCCAGCAGTCAGTGTTCCCCCTATCACGGACATCCGCTCATTCTCATACTACGGACGAGGATGAGAGGATGTCCGTGATAGGCGGAACACTGACTGCTGGGAAATTGAGTGTTCCGCCTATCACAGACAGAGAGGCGCGGCTTTTGAACAGTGGAATGGCCGCCGCCTGTCAGACGAGGAGAGGCTGCAGATTGGCACAGGTAGGCAGGGATGGACACAGCGCTGGACGGGACACAGCGATGGACGGGACACAGCGATGGACGGGACACAGGGATGGACACAGGGATGGACGGGACACAGGGATGTCTCACCCTCGGCTTATACACGAGTCAATAAGTTTTCCCAGTTTTTTTTGTGGTAAATTAGGGGCCTCGGCTTATATTCGGATCGACCTATACTCGAGTATATATGGTACTTTAAAAACCTGTGTTGTGTGTTTTTTTATTGACAAATTTTCGATGTACGATGTACCCATACTCATTCACTTAGGGTGGGGGGCCGGGATCTAGGGGCCTCCTTATTAAAGGGGCTCCCAAATTCCGATAAGCCCCTCACCCGCAGACCCCGACAACCTACAACCAGGGTTGTCGGGAAGAGGCCCTTGTCCTCATCAACATGGGGACAAGGTGCTTTGGGGTGGGGGCCAGCAGGGCCCCCCCTTCCCCAAAGCACCCACCCCCCCATGTTGAGGGCATGCGGCCTGGTACGGCTCAGGAGGAGGGGCTCGCTCACCCCCACCCCCTTTCCTGACCGGCTAGGCTGCATGATCGGATAAGGGTCTGGTATGGACTTTTGGGGGGACCCCCACGCAGTTTTTTCAGCGTAGGAGCTTCCCCTTAAAATCCATACCAGGCGATGGGTCTAAGGTGTCAGCTTGCCGAGAGGGGTGGCAACATTGACTTCCTTCTCTAGTCCCATCGTACCTGAAGTCACGTTCAAAATGAATGGACTTTACTCTGTGTGTGGGCAAGTCCGTTCATTTGGAAAGAAGAAGAAGAAAAAAATACTGCGCTAATCTGTGAAAATGTGTAATCTGTGAAAAAAACAAAAAAAGCTGCTACATATGAATGTGACAAATATTCATGTGAAGGGAGAGGTGAAATGTAGCGCTAGTGTCTAAATAACATGTGCTCATGACACACTGTAAAAACAACCATCAACCTAAATACACTGATCAGTGATTAAATATAAATGTAAAATAAGTCCACGAAGTGTCTATCCAGATTCTTGATGGATCCGCCACAAACAAACCGGTTCATAAAGGAGAACAGTCAGCAGTTGAGTAAACCTCTGAAGGTAATGACATAGGCAAAACAATGAAGATTGGTACTCTTACCAGAGCTGATGGACCTGCGTGTCAGCAACACCAGATCATAAAAGCATATAAAGCCACGATCACGCAGGAACGATGTAATGGGTCACGAATGATCCTCCACCCATACGGGCCAGTCTGCGATGTGCTCAGGAAACCTTATCATGATGGAATCCAGGAAGTGCAGGGAAGGCCAGCGAATAGTATATCACTCAAAGATGATCAACAGACTCTTGGGGCAGATGATATGTAAAACATAAAGGGACACAAGCTCCCAATGGTGTAGGTCAAAAAGCAAAGTGGTTGTTTATTTCCATAAAAACCAACAAAAAATAGTACAAAACAAAATAAAATAGTGATCACGAAATTAAAAAGCAATATGGGCAGCGGAGAAACTGGGCCCTATGAATTTCGTCCAAAACGGACTTCTACCAGGGCATCTAACAGCTCAACCATATTACTCATATACTGAATAAATAGATAAACTTAAAAAATTCTGCACCAATCACAAATCTCCATCAATAATTGGTAACTAGATTACCTGATAGGGGGAAAGTGATCACATGATAAACTGTGTCACAACACCCCATCAGTACAGGGAGCTTTGTACCTGCTACCTGTCCCCCAGGTTATAATACCAGCAGAGAGAGATATAACAATAAGGGAAGGGAACTGCAGGTTCAGGACTAGCATTTAAAGGCACATAGCACATTTTATCACACAGACACATATCAAGGTGTAAGTTTACACAAAATAAAAAATTCAACAGAAAAAATATTTATATAGTTTATCTGTATTTATTTGTTGTTGTCTTTTTTCCTGCAAACTGGTGCGCGCTGCTCCAGAAGCCCCTATGGATGAGCCTTCACTGCCCCTAACCTTCCCTGACATAGGCACTTGTCTATGTCTGCTGGGGTAGCTGAAGCCATGGTGGGTAAACTGTTTTCCTTTCCCTGGGCTCCTATCCTTCATTGAGAGTCTGTAGGTAAGGCCAGCGGGTTGTTCACATATAAAATCAAGAAAATCCGGACAGCCACACTCCAATGAAAATGTATTTTATTGAGTAACACTGATGCGTTTCACACCCCTTACTGGTGCCTAATCATAGCATACTTTGGGCTACTGTCAGTGTTGGATACAACTCCAGCTACACATCAGAGGTTGTGCTAGCGCTTGAACAAGAGTTACTCCAGGGATGAGCAGTGATTACAGTGAATTTCCAAGATGTGTTTTACTTCTTAACCAGGTTGCATTCATGTTGTGTGATTTTATATCAGCTTAAAGTGGTTGTAAACCCTTACAAACCACTTTGACCTACAGGTAAGCCTAGATTGATGCGTGCGCGGGAGTGACGTCATCGCTGCTCCGGCACTGTGAGTGGCCAGAGCAGCGATACCCGGAAGAAGATGGACGCTCCGTGATACAGGGGACATCGGTGACATCGCTGGCTCCTGTGTCAGGTAAGTGACACATAATGGGCTACTATGCGATGCATAGTAGCCCATTTTGCTTTACCTTTGCAGGGAGACAAAGAAGAAGTAAACCCATCAGGGTTTCCTCTTTGATAAAAGGTTTATTGCACTAGGTTGCACTTCCCTTGCTTTTTTGTTTTTATAGATTGTTTGGAAGCTCTATGTTGGACAGTTTAAAGGGGTTGTAAACATTCGCTTAAAAAAAAAAACATGCCTATACTTACCTGCTCTGTGCAGTGGTTTTTCACAGAGCAGCCCTGATCCTCTTCTTCTGGGGTCCTCCGCTGGTGCTCCAGGCTCATCCTCTTTATCGGGTGCCCCCACAGAAAGCCGCTTATCATGGGGGCACTCATGCAGGCTCACACTCTAGTCCCACTGTTGCATCCATTGACATAGACAGCAGGACCCAGCCCTGCCTCCCACTCCTGTGTCACAGCTTTTGATTTACAGCAAAAGGAGCCAATGCGTCCTACTGCTATCAATTTGTCCAATGAGGAGAGTGACAGGGACTGGAGCCACTGCGCTTGTGCACATTACTGAATTGAATCGTGCTCAGGAAAGAAAAAGAGGGGGTCTAGGGGGGAGCTGCAGCACAGAAGGTTTTTCATCTTAATGGATAGAATGCTTTAAAGGGATTGTATAGGCAGAAGGTTTTTTTATCTTAATGCATTCTATGCATTAAAATTAGGGATGAGCTTCGAGTTCAAGTCGAACTCATGTTCGACCCAAACATTGCCTGTTCGCCTGTTCACCGAACGGCAAACACCCTGTAAAAGTCTATGGGAGAAATCTAAAGTGCTATTTTAAAGGCTTATATGCATGTTATTGTCATAAAAAGTGTTTGGGGACCCGGGTCCTGCCCCAAGGGACATGTATCAATGCAAAAAAAGTTTTAAAATGTCAGTTTTTTCGGAAGCAGTGATTTTAATAATGCTTAAAGTGAAACAAAGTATAATATTCCTTTAAATTTCATACCTGGGGTGTGTATAGTATGCCTGTAAAGGGGTGCATGTTTCCCATGCTTAGAACTGTCCCTGCACAAAGTGTCATTTCTGCAGGAAAAAACATTTAAAAGCACTTGCGGCTATAATGAATTGTCAGCTCATTGTAATAGAGAGAACAGTCATTGAAAGTCATTGATAAAAAAAAAAAGTGTGGGGTTTCCCCAAATTCAATTACCAGGCCCTTTAGGTCTGGTATGGATATTAAGAGGAACAATTTTTTTTTAAAAATTACGTGGGGTTCCCCCCAAATATCCATACCAGACCCTTTATCCGAGCATGCAACCTGGCAGGCCGCAGGAAAAGAGGGGGGACAAGAGAGGGGTCCCCCCCTCCTGAACCGTACCAGACTACATGCCCTGGTACGACAGGGGAGTTTTGTCCTGTATATGTCAGGAGATGTTGAGGCCCTTGGGATGCTCTGCGGAAAGTGTGAGGGACTAGTCACAAGTTCCTGGCCGTTTGTTCGTTGTCTCTGGTGTGGAGAACAACCCATCATGCCACCTAGGGCCTATCGCATGGACTGGGTCACGGGCATTGCCACTGAGGAGTCTACTATGTACACTCTTGTGGTGAGGCCTACAACTTCTACATTGTCTGCTGTTGCTAGTGTCCCGGAGGGAGATGCTGTTACTGCCGTTACTGGAGGAACTACTCTGGATGTCATGGACACCGCTTCATCCACTGTAACCACTACTACCGAGCCCACTCTCTTCTGAGAAGGCCATGTCAAGGCCTCCTGCAGCCGCAGTAGTGGTCCGTCCCAAAGCTTATCCAAACCAGATCGGAGGAAGGTGATCGTTCCGGAGAAGTTGGCCACAATTACTGGTGAGAAATCTGGGGCAATTGTGTTGAGCAGGACTGTGAATAATTATCTGCCAGCAGAGGAGTAAGATTCTCTCTCCGATGTAAGGGATGATGATCTTTTTGAGACTTTGTCCCAGGAGATGTTGTGGGCAAATGCGGATGATGTGGCCGCAACTTGCAGTGTCTCCAGCTGGCTGGCTCTTAATTCGGCGAGTGCATCGCCTCGGGCGGGAACCCCTACTACCATAGACTTAACTTTACCAAAGATTGTCAATTTACCCGAACCAAAGAAAACATCTTTTGCAATGGTACACAAATCTCCAGATTCCTGTGTGCCTCCCAGGGATGGAAGTGCTCGAGCTCTACCCAGGTTCACACGGTCCCAGTGGCTGCTAAATAAGTGGGTGGCAAACGAATATGGACTGGAATTTCCTTATGTTCCTAAGGAGATTATGAGGGAAATTGAGGAGAATCGAGAGGACTGGTACGCAAGTCATGTGTTGCACTATTTGAAGGTTCCTAAACCATTCCTGAAGAAAGTGTGTGCCCCTGATATCTATGAGCGATTCTCCGGCTGTCTCCTGCATTGGAGTTATGGAAGACATATTTACTTGCACAAAGTTGTGATCTGCGGGCTGGGAACGGGCAATGTTGTCTACTTCATTATTACAGTAGACGCTCAGGGAAAAACACTTACTTTACCTGACCCAAGGTTTTATTGGTAGACTAACTATCGGGACTGTTTTTTTTTTTTTTTTTTTTTTTTTTGTGGCTCAAAATATTTTTTTTCCCTTCTTTCTTGAATACAAGAACTGTGGGGTAGCTAGTTAGTGTTAGTTTCCTAAGAGAGCTCCATGTCAAGGCTATCCATGGGAGCACTTGTTTAAAGAAGGACTGCCACTTCATGACTCTTACCACCAGGTGGTGTGGGTCTGCACAAAAAAAAATGTCTTGGTCTTCTTCGCTAGCATGTAAATTCTCAGCACTTAAGGAGCGAGAGTCTCACTGTCGGATGAGGATGAGACTCTGCCTTCTAAAAATATAGCAATGATGTGTATTTTATTGTTTTGTGTGTTTTCCTTTTCAGGATTCACTAAGAGCATCTGCCATGCTACCGGAAAGTGGGTGGTGTAGATAGTCAGGAATTGGGGTGTATGATCTGTAACCTGCTTGTATTTAACCGTTAAAAGTATTATATTGTTCAATGTTTTCTGTGTTTCCTTTCCACTTCCTATTTCAACCTTAAAGTTCAGGTACTAAAAATTTTTTCTAGGATTAAAGTTTTTTTTTTCTTTCCCAGACGATGAGCACATTGTCTAAATGGGAGGGGGGAGTATGTAGTGCCGGCTCCGGATGAGCAAGGCTATATTTTTTTGAAAATTTATATTCCTAAAGCCACAGTTGGGTTTTAGAGCTAATTTTGACAAAATAAGGTTCCAGTACCAGTCTAGCTGGATTGCACTGGGTTCTCCTTGGCTACAGGTGTTTCTGTCACCGCCAGCAAGTGGTAGAACGCAGTCTAGTTGGGTGTATTGAGTACCATTCTTGTCGCGGAAGCTGCCCAGTGGAAGTGTTGTCCTGCTGTGCATTCTGGGAGGTGGTATTTAAGGTACTGCGATCACGTGTTTCTGGGTTCCAGTCCAGAAGAGATTTTCTGTCTGTTCGGTCCTGGTCCTCCTGACCAGCCCCCATAGCCCTCCTGGCATGGGGTGCAGATCCATGCAATTCCGAGCCTCGGGGCTGGATAGCCCGAGGCGAAGCAACTGCAGGGACAGGCCTGAATGGATATGAGGCCATAGTGATTCAAAGGTGGTCCGGTGCTGTCTCATCTTGGGAGAGACCCAGCAACTGGAGAAGCATCCAGGGGAGGACTTTTCAGGAGAAGGCCATGCATAAGGCTGGGTTCTCAGAAGGAGCCTGGAGGCTCAGTTGAAGGACAATTTGTGGATCTATATTCATACGGTATCGTCGGACCGGCTGAGAGATACTGGTACTGTATCATAGTTCTCTAAATTTATCTACGTCCCTCAGTTACATCCAAGTCTGTGGCAGAGACTTTTATTTCTCAAGTGTTCTACATTCAAGTCTGTGGCAGAGACTTTGCTTTACTTAACACCCTGCTGGCTGCTAAGCCTAGTGAGAGGAGGTCTATCCGGAGGTTGTGAGAATCCAGCTGTGAAATGTTTATTCTCTGGATTTTTCAGTTCCAAAAAGTACCTGAACTTCCTTTCTAACTCTCTACCTTTTATTAAGAAACTGTGTTATCTTCTAAAAATAAATAACCCGAAAGAGGATCCAGTGTCAGTTTCTGCATTTCTTTGGGCCCTCTACCATGGGAACCCCTAGATGGGGGCGAGGTCAAGAAGGTAACAGTAAGCCCAAAAAAAACAGCAGCTCCTTCGGGGGTCAGTGCTATAAATACATTTGGAGTTTGCTATTAAGGTAGTATTTCTGGCTGATATAGGCCTAATCTTAGCCTCAAAATTATGCCCCGTTAATAAGGATGAGATTCTCTGCACCAAATCTGTTAATTATTTATATTATAGTTACACAAATATTGTGTCTAATTTTATATTTTTTGCTGAAGCTTGCCTGCTCTCTCCCCCAGAAATAGCAGTCTATCCCTTAAAATGTGTATTTGAAATCAATTATACTGTATTTTTCTAGCTTATATTTAAAATAAAAATAGAATAAATTAATTTTTTCCAGTTGCATTCTGCTTGCTCTCTACCTAAAAATCAGCCTGTCCAAAGGATATCAAAGCTGTGCTGCTATTCTTTAGTATTTTCTATATTGTTCCCCTCTTCTGTATGGGAATAAATAACCCCTTTTTTTAGCTACAATTTGCTTGTAGTATGGTGTCTTGATTAATTCTTGGGAGAAAAAAAAGAAAAATTTCTTAATTCTAGCTGCAATCTACTTGCTCTCTCCATCAGAAAGTGCCAAAAATCTTAGAAGAAATTTTTTCTTAATTTAGTATGTGAAAAAGAAATCCAATTTTTTTTTCTTGTGGATGCAATCTACATTCTCTGATATTGCAGCCTATAAGGAATGTTTAGAATGCATGGCGTGCACACTCAATTGCTCAAAAAATGCATTCTGCCCAAACAGGCTAGATATATGTGCGCAAATCTTTTCCTGTCTTCAGTTTTCAAAGCAAGGCACTAATTTATTACCTCCAGATGCAATGTGCATGCTCTCTCTCTCTCTCTCTCTCTCAGAAATTGTGCCCTATTATGCCGATAAAAGGTTTAAAAGGTGTAGTACAAATGGGTTCATGGCAATATGCCAACTGTCATGTACCTGGTAGAGGCTGGGTTGACAAGAAGGCTCCTCTTAAATCTCCTGTCCAGTTTTCCTTAGAGTTGGTGACAGGGTGTAGCAGGACTAGACTGGTGTGGGTGTTTGCGGTGATTCTATACATAGCGGATGGTCTGAACACAGTTTGGATACTGCTAAGATGCTGTAGATGCTCATACTGGGTCTTGAACATACAAGTGGAGCACAGGAACTCACAAGTGTAGGAAGAAAAGCTGTAATTGAGATGAGAGAAAATCAACAGCAGTCAGGTAGCATAGGTAGCAAACTACAAAGAATGAAGAAGAGTCAGATGTCAGGCCAGGGTTGATATCAGACAGACAGCAAAGATACCAAAACAGCAGGCTGACATGAAGTAAGGGCAAAAGGCAAAGTCAGCAGTGGGAGGTCTAGATACAGCAGAGTCCAGAAGCATAGTGGACCAAACATGGAATAGCAGAACGTAGGTCAGATCACAGGAGCTTATAACCACTCAATAACTTCTCTTCAGTGTGCTCTGTTTTAGAAAAGGTGATGGGCACAAAAACCAGTGTCAGAAGTGCAAGCTCATTCACACGAATATAAATTTTTCATTAAAGACAAGCCCGTAGCAAAAAAAATAGGTGAAGTGCTTCATGATAGGGGAGATAGTGATAACTGACAAAGGGTTAAAGGGGAGTTCCAGGCTTTTTATATTTATTAAAAGTCAGCAGCTACAAAAACTGACAAAAAAACTGTTTCACGGTTCAGCAATGCGGGCCCGAATGGGGTGTCGCTCCTCTCCACTGGCGCCTCCGCCACTCTGGACACCCGGCTGTGAAGCCGAAAGCTGTCAGGGCCGGGTGCCCAGAGTGGCAATGGAGGTGCCGGAAGCGAGTTGCGCTGCACTCCCGGAGTGGACAGGCGATCTCCTGGGACATGTCATGTGTCCCAGGAGATCACTTAGAGGGAGGGGCCACCTAAGGCGAAAGGAGGAGTCGCCTAGGCAGTCCCTGGGCGGAAGGAGGACATGGAACAGGAAGTCCCCTTCCTAATGAAGCCCCCACCCCCACCCCAAAAAATGACATGCCAAATGTGGCATGTAATGGGGCGAGGAGTGCTTAAAGCGGAAGTTCCATTTTTGGGTAGAACTCCGCTTTAATTACAGGGAGTGAGGAGGGGAAGGTTATCAGGAATAGCTGGTTGTTTTTGATGAAGGTGGGGGCTGCTGTGAGGGGATACATGCAGCAGGGCACATAGCAGCAGACCCGTGGTGGATTTAAAGAAAAAGTCTGTGTTACCCCTGTCTGTAACACCTGCTCAGCCAGCTACGATCCACGGCAGGTATGGACTGGCTTTCTCAGCAAGTCTCCTCCAAACTCAGCGGGGAGACATCGGGTGTGGGGGAGAGGACAGTACAGTGTACTCAGGGGTCACGGCCACCAGAGTGTATTAGTCCTCCTGTGTCCCTCAGGGCTTTGCGCCACAGTGGGAGCTCTATTTTGAACCCTCCAGGCTCCCCGTCCCAGCGCTCACCTGATGCGGTCAATGAGGGCTCTGGTAGGAATCCCCATAATCGATGGAGCTCTTCCACGCAGGACTTCTGTCCTGCAGTTCCTGTTGCCCCTCCTGGCCATCATGGGAGATTGGATGCTGCATCCCCCCCGGCAATGTTCCGGCCAGCAGGGTGGTTCAGCATTGGAGAGGTGCTGCCAGTCAGATGGAGCAGTTGGAGGCCATTACCTGCATACCAGGAGCTCAGTGGCATCCCCAGCGGTAGTGGCCGCGTTGCGGCCTGGTTGGAGTTGTGCGGAAGAGGCCCAGGATGTCTGGTGGTGGGTTACGTTCTTCCTGCCGACGTACGGATGAGGATCAGCAGCCTGGACCTTCAGTGCCACCCTCAGCTATAAGGGTGGCTGGATTGTGGCGAATCGGCAGGTCGGAAGGTGGGCTATTGGGCTCTGATGATGGCAGAGACCTGGGGCCCCTACCAGCGGTGGATTTTGGATCTGCGGCTGCAGGGCCTCTCCCTGTGCAGCCTGGTAAATCCTCTAACATTTCTAAGAATGCCTTCATTTCAGTTTTGTGGAATGCTTTTAATGTGTATTTGGGTCAGGGTCAGCCTGCTTGTGTGGGGAGTCACTGGGGGCAACATATGTGGCCTCAGACCTTCAGGTAGCGGATCCAGGGCCCGCTGCATCCAGGTCCATGGCAGACCTCCCAGAATTAGTAGTGGTTTTACTTTGTTGCAGCACTTGGACTAGGACTTGGCCTCTGTGTCAGTGGTGCCTCCGATGACTGCATGGGTGCTGGGGTCACCCGCAGTTTCATCCACTAGTGCCACGACATCGTCAGTGAGCAGTGTGGCTGCTATATCTGTGCTGGGGGCCATGGTTTCGCCTGGGGCCGCCACGTCTACATCTACATAAGGGGACATGGCTGCAGACCCAAAGACTGGAGGTAAGTCTGGAGATTCGGTCCACTTGGCGGATTCTACTAAATGTGACGATTATGTATGCTTTGAGGGCCCCTTGGGGGCACACCTCAAGCCAGAGTTGCGTGAAAAAATTTGGAAAGACGAGTGTCGGTTTCGTTTGATTCTGTGCACCTTTAGCAATTGGTTGCAGGCCTTTGTAATCCTGTGTGATAGGGGAGAAGCATCCAGGAAAATTGTTCAGCTCTCTTCTGCTATCTGAACTCGATCAGCAAAGCTCACCGGGTTTATGGAGGGGTAGCATGGCTTTGTTATGATGAACAATTTTGTCAACGTAAGGCCATTCAACCTTCTCTTCGCTTGGATCATAAATACATTTGTTTATGCATGCGCCTCATGACTTCAGCGTGCACTGGGTCCCCCTTTTTTCCAAGCAGGGCCGGAAGTCCAAGCACCCCTGGACAGTCGGCCGGTAAGCGTCAGGGGTCTTACTGGCAGTTCAATGAGGCACATGTCGTTTCGTTTCCACGTGCCGCTACAAGCACCCATGCCGGGTACACTATAAGAGGGACGACAACAACACTGATCTTTGAAAGGATGCGGCCTTTCCTAGGTAGATATCTGAATTAGGCGGCTGCTCAGATGTTGGAGGAGGGGTTTCCGGTGGATGTTGCTATCCCGTGCTCTTTCCTGCATTCCCCCGTTGGCTGACAATTTTCATTCCACTAGGGCTTATCCCGCGGTGGTTTCTGACAAACTGGCCAAAGATGTGGTGTTAGGTCACATGGCAGGTTCTTTCACTTACTCCCCACTTACTAATTTTGTGGTGTCTCCTCTGGGTTTGGTTTCCAAAAAGGAACCTGGGAAGTTCTGTGTTATTCATCACCTGTCCTTTTCCAAGGGCGGCTAGGTCAACGATGTGATCGATCCAGAGTTGTGTGTGGTATATTTCACCTTGTTCGATGCAGAGATCTTTTGGGTGCGTCAGTACAGGCAAAGGTCCTCTATTGGCTAAAACTTATATTGAAGCGGCTTTCCGTTTATTGCTGGGGCATCTGCAGATTTTTCATCTTTTGAGTTGCAGGTGGTTAGATCCGTTTTACGTTGACTGATGTTTTACCAATTGGTGGTTCTATCTCTTGTGCTTTTTTAAAGACGTTCAGCTCCTTTGTTGAATGGGTGGTCCAGGAGGTATCAGGGGTCAATTTGGTCATCCATTATTTGGATGACTTCTTGTGTGTGGGCCCTCCCTTGTCTAACTTATGCGCATTCTGCTGGCCAGCATTCAACACGTAGATGAGTGGTATCCCATTGGCAGCAGATAAAATGGAAGGCCCAATTTCCACGATTAGTTTCTTAGGGATTGTCATAGATTCAGTGACTATGGAATGTCGCTTACCTGAGGACAAACTGTTATCTCTCCCTGCAGAGATTGCTTTGCTGGTGGGTAAACAGAAAGTCCAACTGCAACAGCTGCAGTCCCTCCTCGAGTTCAATTTTGCTTGTCGCATTCTGCCGATGGGCAGGATATCTAGTCGTCGCTTGTCGGCGGCTGCAGCTGGCATTGCTTCCCCACGGAACAGGACAGGTGATGGATAAGGCAGAACTTCCCAGGTTCCTTTTCGGACTCCCACAGTTGGAGGGTTCTTTTCTTAAGAATTTCGACGGATCAGCTCTGTCGAAATTTCAATCTGTATTTTGGCATTGCCTGATCGCATTGGGTTTGGATGTTCTGAGTTACTCCTCCCACTCCTTCTGTATCGGGTGGCTACTGAAGCTGCTCGGTGGGGGTTGGATGAGTCCCAGCGGCTGGATAAATCCCTTTTAAGATTTATGTGCGTCCTGACTTTTCTTGGTGTGGTGGTGGATTGATTTCTGCCATGTTTCTTTACAGGATCGGATCCATGCCTTGTGTGGATACCAGGGCACTCTTTCGTTTATTGGAGGGCACAGCTGAGGTTCGACCTAATGGTCGCCAGTTGGGTTTCCCGAGGAAGGTGGCAACTGTTAGGTGGATTGGTATCCCAGGCATGTTATGGTGTAGGGTCCTTCCGGAAATATAGAGAAGTTAAATAAGGCACGTATAAAAGTTAACAAAGAGGTGAGTCGTTATTGCTGGAGGTGGATACTTTGTGCTACCTGCAGAGGGACGGGGTCCACTTGAATGTCGTTGGTACCAATTTGTGGGCCTTGGATATTTAGGAAGGGTGCAGAGAGTGTTGCGTTTGTGGAGGGGCCCATAGTTTTAAGGCTTTACAACTGTGCACTGGGGTGGTTGGTCTGTAGAGGCATTAACAATTTGGAGCTGTAATGTTTGTACCCAAGCCGGTGGGGGATAGTGAAGTGAAATGGGTTTATCCCTAGGGATAATTGAGTGTAACAGTGATACCTAAGCTGAATGGGGTTATGGGATGCCTCCTAAGACCTAAAAAGTAGTTCTAGTGATACATTATGGGTACAGTTTATTATTTATTTTAACATAAATTTTTATTGAGGCAATTTTAAGATACAACAGACTATACAACTACGTTGAGTTGTGTACATAAAGAAATAATTACAGCAAACTTCTGACAGGTCAGTCATAAACATCAGCAGTATATCTCAAATATTGAATACAGTTAGATTTCACATCTAAGGATAAAACAGTCAAATAAGGAAGAGGATATTCAACAAATGTTGCAAAAGATTGACTTACTAGTAGGTCTAGGACAACGTATCATTAAGTAAACAGAATATATAAGGATAAGAGACGGAAGTTTAGTAACATAGGATAAATAGAATGAGATAGAGTTGGGATGGACCATTTTCAGATTGTCAAGTATTGCCAGACATTAAAGGATGATCTGTAATGATAGGGTAGCTATCAAGAAGGTTAGGATTATATTCATTACACCCCATAGCAGTTTCTGTGAGACCTCGCTCTTCAAATTCTCCACTGTCCATCGCATTTCTTTTTTGATCCATGTTTACCAGCCAGCATGGTTTCGTAAATATGATGGGTTTGTATGATTGGAAGAATTTCAGATACGTTCGGTACTACATTCGTTTTCCATTTTCTGGTTATAAGTGATCTGGCTGCTAGGAATATATGTGTGACTACTGTGCGGAAGTTCGGAGGGAAGGCCCCATTGTCCAGGTTCAGTAGAGCCAATCCAGCGTTTGGGGGGGGGGGGGGGGTGAGTATACCAATAAGAGAAGAGATTAAGCGAAATACACCGTGCCAAAAGCTTGTCAGATGCTTACAGGACAAAAAAATAAGCAATAATATTGCCTATTCTGCCACATCCCCTCCAGCACAGTTGGGAATTGGTATGAGAGAACTTAGACATCTGATATGGTGTTAGATACCATCTCAGTGATATTTTTTGAGACAGTTCCCAATGATTTACACATTTTGATGCTTTATAGATTGTGTTGAAAGCTATTTGCCATTGTCGTTGTGTAAATGTTTCCCCAAAGTCCTCTTCCCATTTTTGATAGGGAGTGGTTTTGGTAAAAGTGAGCTTGTGCTGGAAGAGAGTGTAGAACAGGTGGATGCCTTTAGTGGATATAGACGGTGTTGTAAAAAATGTCCGCACTGCACCCTGTATATATAAGTGGTGGGATTTTAAGGATCTCAGAAAATGGGAGATTTGGCAATATAGTTGTCTCTAGGTAGGAGATTGAATATATTTTTATTTTAAGTTGAGTAAGTATGGACGCTCGGTAATAGTCTTGTAAAACCGTGAAGCCCATCCCTCCTGCAGATCTATGCTTGGCTAGTAGGGTTCTAGAGCATCTGGGTTTTTTAGACTGCTAAACATATTGTCCAAGAAGAGAATTTAATGCTTTAAGGTGTGCAGGTTTGAGGGGGATAGGAAGGGTACGGAATACGTACAAGATTTGAGGGAGTAGAAGTATTTTAAATAAAGGCTATGCGTCCCGACCAGGTTAATTCAATTTTTGCTAGGCGTTTAGTTTCCTTAGTTAGTTTGTCTATCAGCGATTGATAGTTACATCGGCTAAATTCGTTGGGTCGGCTGTAATTTGGAGTCCTAGATATGCTATTCTATTGCTAATCCATGAATAGGGAAGAGATGTTTTCAATCCATACTGGAGTTCGGGAGACATGCTTATGGGTAAAATAAGTGATTTAGTGTAATTTTGTAGTACGAAATTCAACTAAAGTTGTCTAGAACAGTGTGGGCATGGGGCAAGGATTGAGATGGGTAGTTTATAAATAAAATAACATCATCAGCAAAGATTAATACTGTGGGATTTATCTTGGAAGGAGAAGCCATTGATGTTCGGGTGTGACCTGATTTTTCTGCTAGGGGTTCTATAAGGAGATTAAAAATTGAAGGGGACGGGGGCATCCCTGTCTCGTACCATTTGAAATGAGGAAAGTTCAAGACAGGGTATTTGATGTATATACTTGTGCAGTGGGTGATGAATAGAGAGCTAAGATTGCCCATAGAATGGGTCCTTCAAACCCAAATTTTTTAAGAGTGTGTGAAATATAACCCCAGTGTATCCTGTCAAGCGCTTTCTCCCCATCCAGAGAAAGGAGCAGAGAAGGCGTCCGGCAGGATTTTGCATGTTGAACAATGTTGATAACTCTACATGTAGCGTCTGACGCTTGTCTTCCAGATGTAAAGCCTGATTGATCTGGGTTGATCAATGTAGGTAGAATATGTAGAAGGCTATGGGCCAAGATCTTGGCATAGAGTTTAACGTCTGTGTTTAGGAGTGAAATGGGACAGAAATTAGAAGGGGTGTCTGCCCTTTTACCTGGTTTCGGAATGGTAACTACGTATGCTTTGAGCATCTCAGAGGGGAATGAAGTAGATGATATTGCCTGGGAGAAAACCGTTTGTAGCATGGGAGATAAGATAGATGTGAATGTTTTATAATAATCATTAGGTAAGCCATCTGGTCCTGGAGATTTGCCAATTGGGAGTGTTTGAATTGCTTTTTGTATTTCGGCTTTTGTAATGGGCCCATTTAAAATACAATTGTGTCTGTGTCAAAGTTGGGAGATTGATATCAGCTAGAAAGGCTTGAATGGTTTCATCTGTGGGCTGAGGAGTATTAGGGTCATTTTTAATACTGTATAAGGAGGAATAATACGTGGTAAAAGCATCTGCAATATCATTGGGGTTAAATATTTTACTATTATCTGTCGCATGGGTTAGGGGATTTTTGTGCGAGCTCTGTTCTTTTAAGCGATGGGCTAAGAGTTCCAGAGGAATATATTTATCATACTGTTCTAAGAGCATAGATCTAAGATCAGAAGGGAGCTTTGCCAACTTGTCTGGCAGGGTGGCCCTCGGTGTGACTTTGTTTTGCATTTCCAATGTTTTGATATCTTTTAGCAGGAGATCTAGTTTCATCGTCCTTTGTTTTGTGCTTCTTGAATTGAGTTGTATTAGGATACCCCTAATAAATGCCTTGTGGGTGCACCACAAGATCATGGGGTCAGATACTGAATCGGTATTCAATTCAAATAATTCTTTTAATTGGGCAGTTAAGGAAGTCACATGGTTGGACGCCTGAAGCAAGCTAGAGTTGGCTCTCCATATATAAGTTCCATTAGGGGTATTCCTCTCCAGCACTGTAATGGAAACAGGGACATGGTCAGACCATTAGATGTTATGAATGGTGGAGGAGGATACTGCCTGAAGCAAAATTTTTATCTGCAACAATCATGTCTATGCGAGAATAGAAGTTATGTTGCAATCTCCAGACATCGTATAAGTCTTCTGCATGAAGAGTAGCTTGGAGTGTAGGCAGAGAACGTTTAGATTTAGTGGTAGTATCCATGGTATAATCTGCTGTGAGATTAGTCTCCGCAAATGATTAAAGCACCTCTTCTTATTTCTGAAATTTTGTTGCGTAACCTTTTGAAAAATCAGTTGGTGGGAGTTAGGTGCATATAGACTTACTATTGTCTAGGTCCGGTTGTTAATATCTCCAACCAGGATTAAATATCTCCCTTTGGGGTCTGCCAAGGCTGTTTTAAGTGTGAAAGTCACTGTGTCTTTGATGGCAATGATCACCCCTTTCCTTTTTTGTGGAGCCGAGGGTAGTTTTTGTGTTTAAACCGTGGTGGCTCAGCTCGTAGTAAGTGAGACTCAAGGGGAAGACAAACACTCAGTGATCCAAGTGCCATAGGAATCTTGTATATTATAGTGTAGTTGCAAGTCAGGGTGTTCAACTGTTGCGCTTTTTGTCTTTTTTTCTTGCGAGACACAACCTGCCAAGTGTCTTGGGTCTCCAGTTTAGTTGTGGGAGATGGGTTTATCGTAGAATGGTCAGGAAGGATGTCCCAGGTTCAGAGTAATGCCAATCCCTCCTCCAGAGTAGTAATCACTGAAGTGTGATCATACTTTGTGATGGTTAGCTTGGACGGGTATCCCCATCTGTCGGTGATGTCATGGTTACGCAGTACTTTTGTAATGGGTAGTAGAGATTTACAACTCTGCATAATGAACTGCGAAAGATCCACAAAGAGTTGGATAGAAGTATTTTTTTCTGGAGGTTGTTTATTTTTGCGGTAGGCTGACATGAAACGTTCTTTTATATGGAAAAAATGTACTCTCATTAGAACGTCTCTTGGGATGTTATCCAGCAGGTAGGATGGCTTAGGCAGGGGATGAATTCTGTCTATTACCAGGTCTGAGTCAGATAGGTCTGGTAGAAAGGCTTTCATGAACTCTTGGGTGTACTGCTGTAGCTGCCCAGGAAGTATGGATTCGGGGATACCTCTGAGTTTTATATTATTTCTCCTAGACCTGTCCTCAAGGTCTGCGACTTTGGCTTTCAGCCAGGTCACCTCATCGGACTAGTCATTATGAGCATCCACTATTGAATTATGAGGACACAAATTCCCCCATCTTATGCTCCACATGATCCATCCTCTCTCCCAGTTCACTTATGTCAGTTTTAAAGCCCCTCATACATTCCATCATACCGGCATGGAGGGAGCTGCGAAGAGAGATGAGCATATCTCTTAAAGTGGTGTCAGATACAGGCTGATTTGTTGTGGGAAAAGAGTTGATTGTCTCAGCCAGCTCACTAGTATCATCTAGTGCCTCATGGCCTGTGCTCACCTTGTCACCACTGGGATCTGGTGTCAGCCGCAGTTTAGATTTGGCTGGTGTAGAGGCTTCTGGTGAGTGGCGATGTGAACTCCCTTGTGAGCCCGGGCTAGGTGTCACTCATCTGGAGCCGCTGGAGTAAGTTGAGGCGCCGCCAGCGCCATATTGGACTAGGCCACAAGTTTTCTGCGGGAAGAAGTGTGGTAGCTTCTGAAGCTCGGACGAGCCTTTCCTCTTGCAAGCGATCCCAAGGTAATGAGAAGCCCTTCAGAGCTAATCTGGAATGGAACGGGTCACGTAGAACACCTCAGTGAGCTCAGATTCTAGCAACTGACACGGAGCTATCTGCTTAGGCGTCCATGCATTAGCTTGGTAGCCACGCCCCCAAAGTTGTTTGATTATTGATTTTAAAGAGATTTTAATATTTATTAATAAAATGGCCAAAAGGTCACTTTTCTCCAGTTCAGTGTCATGTGTATATATACAAAGAATATATACTTTGAAGGGAGAGGTTTTGATTATGGGTGACTTCAACATGCCTGACATTAACTGGAATTCTTAAACCGCTAATACAAGCTGGAGCAGGGATGTAATGGAAGGACTAGATGCTCTTCTTGTTGATGTTTCCCTGCAGCCAGCCTGGAAAAGAGCTGTGTCAAATGACAGCTGTAAATTGATTATAATAAAGTATGGTGATTTTTTAAATTTATTACAGTGCCATCATCCATATACATAAAGCGAAGGGATAATGTACATTAAATAGTGTGTGTTTAGTAGCACTTTAAATGATCTGCTATTGAATGTTTGGTGCCAGATACCACGGTGTACATCCAGAGTGGCGTCCATGCCTCAACAGATCAGGGCTGTATTGGTGGGAAAAGTGTCTGTATATTTGCAGTAAAAGGGGGACCTACTCAATATTAGGTTGGGTGGTCATAAAGGTATAGCTGATCGGTGTATGCTGTTATGCTTCAGACAGTGTCTAGTGGGGAGTATTGGCTCCAAAATCCCCACTCAGGTATACATCTCTTGAATCTCCCTCTATGACTTCCCAAACCATTTTGGAGGTGGTTATTCTCCTTTTAAAAGTAGAATTATGAAGGTCATTTAACTTTAAAATAGGAGTGAGGAATTGTATTATTGATAAGCATAGCTATAAATACTATTTTAGCACTATTTTAGGTGGAGCACGTTCCATTAGCGTTATAGCCTAAATATGAGTATCTGCAGTTGTCTGTTTTTCCTGCTCTTCCACTTCTAATGCCCAATAGCTATAAGAGAAAGTAGAAGACAGAAAGTCCTTCTACATTTGTACCATTCCTCTTAGTTGTAGAGTTATTTAGGTCAAATTTTAAATTTACATTTTAAATAATTTACATTTTACATCTCTTTTGTCATGTCATAATCCATTAATTCTGGCTGAACTTTAGTCAAGGTACTTGGCACAAATATTTTTATTGTTATAGGTTTTCTGTTATTTTTGTGCCTGTAATTTTTATCATGTTAAAAAAAGGAATGAACATATTACAGTTATTATTATTTATCAATATTTTCGCCTGAGGTTACATACCGCTAAACAGAGTTGGGACCAACTACTACCTGTTCAATAGGGATTGGCAGATCTGCCAAGAGGTCAAATCCTTCATGCTGTCTGCAAAACTAAAACTTATATTTGTCTATAGGGCCTTTTTCAAAATAAATAGGCAGGCTGCCTATTTTCAAAGCTGCAAAACTGTTGCATTGGGGAACTGGGCACTGACATGGGGAACATTTAACTTAATGCCCACTATTGGCTGACATCACAGAGCCAGTTGAGGCTCTAAAAGGATCCTGACCATATGGTCGGGATCGAAAACCCAGGACAGACACCTGGCTCAGCCTCTCAGTGATCTCCCGAGAGCCTGAGCAAGCCCTTCCTGACCCCTCCTTATATCAGTGCTCCAGTGAGCACTGGAGGGGAGAGCAGAGAGCCGCTGTCTCTGTTCAGAGGGGAGGGGGAGAATTGAGCAATCAGCAGTGTTTGATAGTTCAGTTCTCACTACAGAGTGGGCGGGGCACAGATGCAGCATTGGATTGATGCTACATACACCTACAGTAGGTGAGTATGATGTTTGTTTGTTTTTTAAAACCATGCCTCTGTTTTAATGCCTTCACTGACAGAGCTGTTTTTTTGCTTTTTTGCACATGTGGTATATGCATTGGAGGTTAGTAGACCTGGAGATTAGTTTAAACAAAAATATACTTTCTGAAAGTAATATTTTCTGTAGAATATAATGGTGGTCATTTTTCTTATGTGATATTAACGCAAGAGTTTATTAAACTTAGATTATTAGCTTAAAAAAATGCACTAAAGTTAATTTTAGTACACATAAATACATTACCCACTTTTTTTGGGTAAAAATATAAAAGATACGGTTTTGGTAACAAACTTTGGTACCCAAAATTTTTTCTTGGGCAGCACTTTAAAAGCCTTTACAGGTCATCAGTTTAGAAATAACTGGAAGTGACAGTCCTAATAGTATTGCTCCCACTTTGGCTTGTGTGGCGATATGTATAGTGTAACACAATCTTCGTTTTCATATATAGCCACACCCAGCGAATACGTTCACCTATGTGTGTGTGTGTGGATGTGGGGAGGCATTAAAAATGTGAGTCTTTCTTTATTTTTTATTTGTTACTTAATCTTATTGATAATTGCCCCATATGAGTCATATTGTTGGTGACAGATTATCTTTAATGAGACATCAGGAGTTACCTATAGTCCCTAATGAAGCTGATAAAGCATAGATCGTGCTTCATCAGCTTCATTCCTGGTTATAGCAGCCCCGCCCCCCAGGCAGTGAGCCCTTTCCACTTTACCCAATGACAGCTCCAGAACCCCCAGGTAGGACAGAAAAGCTGGGTGTACATGGTGAGGGGAAACAGTACTTTCCAGTACTTTTGAAATAGATTGGGCAGCTTTGCAGCCTCTCAAATCACTTCCACCAAGATGCCAACCGTCGGTTTGACAAATAATGTGTGTAAATACCTCATACTGCTGCCAATAAACAGTAAGCCTTATGTCACAGGCCACTGGCACAAGAGTTTTAGTTTGTGAGCTCTTTTTGAGGTAAATGTTCAATAAAATGTCAGAACAGAGTATTTGTGTGTGTGTGTGTGTGTGTGTGTATGTGTATATATATATATATATATATATATATATATATATATATATATATATATATATATATATATATATATATATATATATATATGTTTTTTTTTTCTCAGAGAATAGGTGCAGGAAATCCCCCTTTTGGGAATTACCCATTGTCTTTGCCCCTACCTACCTGTAAACACCAGTTCTTGGTTTCACCCCCTACCCACCTCCCAGCACTATCCCTTTTAGAGATTACAGAACCAAGAAACATTTGTGGTACTAAGTAGGCCAACAATAGACCCATCAGCAACAATAGATCCCCCTGCAACAATGGACCACCTACAACAGATCAACCCCAGCAACAATAGACCCTCTAGCAGCCAGCAATAATAGACTGATCCCTCCCAGTGACAACTGACCCCCCCCCCCAGCAACAATAGATATCCCACCAGCAGCAATCAATCCTTTTGCAGAAATAGATCCCCTCCAGCAACAATAGATCCACCAGCAGCCAGCATCAATAGACACTGTAGCACAACCCAGCACTCCTTGACATTGCATACATTCAGTGCTGGAGATGCCGTTCCCCCACATTCCCGCTGAAAAAAGCCCTGTATATATGTATATGTATATGTGTATGTAATATCAACATAAGCAATATATATTTTATTATAGTCAGGGCACTGGATGAAAGCTTGCAGGGGGAAAACCTATATCCAATGTCCATAGGCTGTCCACCCTTCCACAATGCAGGGGAAAGGACAGGTAGTAACAAGCATTTGATACTGACACAGTTGTTTAATATACTACTAGTGCGATTTTGTAGTGTGCACCAAAGCACCACATATTTTTTTCCCCCTTTTTGTCATAACTGCATTAAAGTTTGTCAATCCCCTTTACCAAAAAAGAAATAGAAAGGCACGTCTAACCTGGAAGTCAGAGATTCTGAACATGGAGGAAGTAATTATTATTTTTTTTAACCACTTGAAGACCAGGCCTATTTTGACACTTTTTGTTTAGTGTCTTAATAAAAGTATTCACCAAAAATGTAAATGTATTTTATTGGGATTTTATGTGATAGACCAACACAAAGTGGCACATAATTGTGAAGTGGAAGAAAAATTATAAATGGGTTTGAAAAGTGTGGCATGCATTTGTATTCAGCCCCCTTTACTCTGATACCCCTAACTAAAATCTAGCGGCACCAATTGCCTTCAGAAGTCACCTAATTAGTAAATAGTAAATAGAGTCCACCTGTGTGTAATTTAATCTCAGTATAAATACAGCTGTTCTGTGAAGCCTTTATAGGTTTGTTAGAGTACCTTAGTGAATATGCTGCATCGTGAAGGCCAAGGAACACACCAGACCAGGTCAGGAATAAAATTGTGGAGAAGTTTAAAGCAGGGTTAGGTTTTAACAAAAATATCCCAAGCTTTGAACACCTCACAGAGCACTGTTCAATCCATCATCCGAAAATGGAAAGAGTTTGGCACAACTGCAAACCTACCAAGACATTCTCATCCACCTAAACTGACAGGCCAAGCAAGAAGAGCATTAACCAAACAGCAGCCAAGAGGGCCATGGGAGGGATCCACAGCTCAGATGGAAGAATCTGTCCATAGGACAACTATTAGTCGTGTACTCCACAAATATGGCCTTTATGGAAGAGTGGCAAGAAGAAAGCCATTGTTGAAAGAAAGCCATAAGAAGTCTTGTTTGCAGTTTACAAGAAGTCATGTGGGGGACACAGCAAAGATGTGGAAGAAGGTGCTCTCATGTCAGATGAGATCAAAATGTATCTTTTTGGCCTAAAAGCAAAACGCTATGTGAGGAGCAAAACTAACATTGCACATTACTCTGAATAGTAGTAGTAATAGCAGTAATACTAGTAGCCAATAGCTTTGGTCTAGAAATTTGATATGAGCATGCGTGGCACTTTGTCCAATCGGAATTCTCTACAAACGGAATTTGTCCGATCGGATCATGTTGTTGGAAAATTTTATAGCCCTGCTCTAAGCCCTTGTACACACGGTCGGACATTCCGATAACAAAATCCGACAGATTTTGTCCGAAACTGGTGTTGCATACACACGGTCGGACAAAGTTGTCGGAAAATCCGATCATTCAGAACGTGATCTGACAACATGGTCCGGTCGGACATTATCCATCAGAATACCCAACCGTGTGTACAAGGGCTAAAACTTTGTCCAGATATTCCGATGGAAACAGTTCGATGGAGCCCACACACGGTTGGATTATCCGACAACACGGTCCAATCGGACATTCTCCGTCGGAATATCAGACCGTGTGTACAAGGGCTTAGAGTCTGCAAAAGACACACGACCAGACTTTCCAGCAGACTAGGTCCGACGGTCTTCCCGACTGACTTTTCAGCGGAGTTCCGACAGACTTCCAAACGAACGGACTTGCCCACACATGATCACTCCAAAAGTCCGCCCGTTTAGAACGCGGTGACTAGGGATGAGCTCAGTGTTCGAGTTCGGTGAAGCCAGAACTCTGTGGGCCGTGAGCGCCACACAAATATGGGTGTGAATCCATATGGCTCCATCGCAGTGGATTGCTGGCGTATGATTGGCCAAGCATCCACTGTGACCCTGCATGCTTGGCCAATCACAGCGCCGCCAACGAGGAGAGCCATAATTGTATATTATCATAGTTTAGGGGGGTTAAGTACACGCCACACATTGTATAAGGCCATCAGCACGGCAGCCTTGTGTAGTGTGTTGCGGCTGTCAGGGAAAGAGCAGGATAGGCAGGGACAGTGTCTTTGTGGCTTGAAAACCTTGCGCTGTTAAAGTGGGTGTTGTGTGCCTCCAGCACAGTATACACCTGAAGCTACCCTTTATTGCTGGTGTTCTGTTTCTGTAATACAGGCATCTGCAGCAGTTAAAGTGGATGTTGTGTGCCTCCAGCACAGTATACACCTGAAGCTACCTTTATTGCTGGTGTTCTGTTTCTTTAATACAGGCATCTGCAGCAGTTAAAGGGGGTGTTGTGTGCCTCCTGCACAGTATACACATGAAGCTACCCCTTATTGCTGGTGTTGTTCTGTTTCTGTAACACAGGCAGGCAGCTGCAGTAATTACAGTTGGTGTACTGTGTCATCTGCTCAGTGTGCACCTAAAGCTACCCAATTGCTGGTTTTCCCATCTCCTTGCAGGCCATTACTATGTCTGGAATGCCAACAAGGAGAGGCAGACAGTCTTGAGCCAATAAAAGAGGGCAAGCAGGCTCTGTGTCTAGAGACAACAGTGCTGGTCATGGGCGCGGTGCATCGTCATCAGCAGGTGGCCATGGGACAAGCTTGTCCTTATTTTCGGCAGCTGGACGTGTTGAGCCGCATCATGCCGAAGACTTGGTAGAGTGGTTGACCAAGCCCCCCTCATCCTCCTCATTCTCTCTCACCCAGGCTCAGGATACTAGCAAAGCAGCTGCCAATGCGTCCTCTTCCCTCTTCTCAATGTCATCAGTCACTCCTTCCCTAGACCCACCATGTCCTCCTGAGGAGTCCCCCGAACTATTTGAGCACAGTGTTGGGTACATGCTCCAGGAGGATAACCAGCGTTTTGAAGGTTCTGATGATACCCAGCTAGAGGAAGGCAGTAGCGTGAGCGCAGAGAGAGGGGATGCTCAAGAAGGACAGCAATCTGGCAGTCATGTTTCATCAGCTGCAGCATACTGCCAGGTTTGCTCCAGTGATGAGGAGGGAGGGGATGATGAGGTCACTGACTCCACATGGGTGCCTGATAGGAGAGGGGAGGAGGAAGAGGCACATCTCCAATGAGGCAGGATGCCCTCCGGGGGCAAGCTCAGGGGCAGCACACCAACGCAATCACACCGCAGAGCTCTGCCTGTGCAGGGCGCTGCCTCTATGCGTTATTCCAAAAGCTCTTTGGTGTGGGCCTTTTTTGAGACGAGTGCATCAGATCACAACGCTGCTATTTGCAACATATGTCTCAAGCATATCTTGCGTGGCCAAAACATCAGCCGCTTGGGCACCACATGCTTGACCAGACATATGTTGACCTGCCATGCAGCTCGTTGGCAAGCGTACCTTAAAGACCCACACCAAAGCGGACCTCTTCTTGCTTCTCATCAGCTGGGATCTCCAACCCCACTAGACCTTGTCCTCTCAGAAACCTGCACTGAGAGGAATGAAGGTGTAGAATTAGGTGTGTCACAGCCAAGTACTTGCGAGCGCTTTGCTAGCAGTACACCGACATCCGATTGTAGCAGGCAAATTTCCCTGCCCCAGCTGCTGGACCATCAAAAGAAGTTCCCTCCCAGCCATCCACATGGCCCCAACGGTTGAATGCTAGCTTGGCTAAATTGCTAGCACTTCAACTGCTGCCTTTTCAGTTGGTAGGTCAGGATTCCCAATCTACTAGAGGCTATATCCCAAATAAGTATGTATTGATGTAGAATAGGTGCAATTTCATCACCCGAGCCCCCTGCAGCTTAAGCCCATAGTGATAGCATATAGTGGATCGCCCGTTCGTTGAGCCCATTTGGGGCAAGTCAAGGTCATAAAGCGAGCACCATCAGCTTTGTCCAGGTGGAAAAGTTGGGAGAGCTGTGCTGCAATGTAATATTGATTAAAGTCTGGTAACGCCATGCCTCCCCTATCTGTTGGGTTCTTGAGTGTTTGCCACGCTAGCTTATGTCTATTCCTACCCCAAACAAAGGGGCCTAGAAGGGCTTCCAGTTTCTTGAAATATTTTAGGGGGAGGTATATTGGAGAATGCCAGAGGGCGTACAACACCTTGGACAATAAAACCATTTTGCTAAGGTTAATGCGTCCCCATATCCCCAGAGGTAGACAGGACCACGCAAGAAGTGTAGTTCTAATTAGGGAGAAAAGGGGTTCAATATTCAGGGCTATATAATCTCTCGGAGCTCTGAATATATATATAGACCTAGATATTTAATTGTCGCGGCCCTCTGCAAGGGGAGGCCGTTCCGGGACCAGGCTGGGGGAAAGCTATCCAGTGGTAATATCTGGGACTTATTCCAGTTGATTTTTAGGCCAGAGAACACTCCAAACTGTTCTATAACCATCAGTGCCCTGTTCAAGGAGGAGTCTGAGTCAGAGAGGTATAGTAGCGTGTCGTCCGCATATAGGCTGATTTTCTCAATGACATGCCCCACCCGCAGACCTCTAATTTCTGTGTCAGCTCGTATAGCCATAGCAGAGGGTTCCGCTGCCAAGGCGTATAGGAGTGGGGACAGTGGACAACCCTGCCTTGTACCCCTACCAAAGTTGAATATTGGGGAAGGCCATCCATTTGCCACCACTCTGGCCATCGGAGCATGATACAAGAGCTGCACCCACCATATAAAATTGGAACCAAAACCATAGGTCTGCAGACATTTCCACAAATAGGGCCAATCAACTGAATCGAACGCTTTCTCCGTGTCAAGCGACATGACTACTCGCATACCCACTTCCTCGTGTTTGCATATTGATGAAGAGTTTTCTGAAGTTAAAGGATGTGTTGCGACCCGGCATAAAGCCCGCCTGATCCGGGTGGATAAGTGAGAAAATTACCTGATTTAAATGCAGGGAGAGGGTTTTAGCTAGGATTTTAATGTCCACCTGCAATAACGAGATGGGACGGTACGATTCTGGGAACAAGGGGTCCTTTCCTGGTTTGGGTATCAGGACTATAGTGGCCTCTCTCATGGAGGTAGGTAATTCGAATGTCTGGAATAAATGGTTGTAGAGTGTCAGCAGCCTGGGTGAAATGACCTCAGAAAATTGTGCATAAAATTCTATCGGTAGGCAATCCAAAACCGGGCCTTAGAGCGGGCAAAGCTAGCAATAGCAGCAGTGATCTCATCTAGGGTAAGTGGGACCTCTAGTATGTCAGTTTGTTCTGCCGTGAGTTGAGGGAAATCTACTTTCTCTAAAAAAAAGGTCTTAGAGTCACAGTTGGGGGGTATTGTGGAAGAGTATAAGTCTGAAAAAAATTCCTTAAATTTAGCTGTCACCTCTAGTGGATCTGATATCTAGGAGTCGTCTGGGCCCTGTAGGGTAATAACTACCGGGGGCTTTCCCTCACTGCGCGCCAGGTAGGATAAAAGTCTGCCAGCCCTCTCCTCATGTTCAAAGAATTTTTTTTTGAGAAAGAACTGTTTTTGTTTGTCTTTCGCATAATGTATGTGGTCCACCACGCTAGTTTGCATACGGAGTCGGGCTGCGTTAGCAGCTGAAGGGTCTTGTACGAGACCACTTTCCACCTCAGCCAACCTCGCCACAGCCATCTCCAATTCCTCTACCGACTTCTCTTTAATTTTGTTGATGTGGAATACTAAAGTAGCACGGGCGTTGAGTTTGAAGGTCTCCCAAACCACTGAGGGGCTTGCTGAATGGTCATTATCGGCGAAAAAATAACGCCATTCATCACTGATTTCCTCTCCCTCTGGCAACAATGTAAGCCAAAAGGGATTCAAACGCCACGTCCATTTTGGTTTGTGCACGGGAATGCTAAGGGAGATCTGGTATGAGCTATGATCCAACAGGGATCGTGGGCCAAATGATGCATCTAGTAAACGATAGGTGAGACTTTGTGAGATAAATATGTAGTCTATCCGGGACATTGTATTATGAGATGGGGAGAAACATGAGAACGCGTGTGGTAGGGAACTTATGCCTCCACGAGTCTACCAGGTGGAAGGATGCCTTCAATTTCGGCAAACCACCACTTCCGGCAGAACCCCGTGTGGGATGAACAGGACGCAAACGGTCCAGCATAGGATCCAAGACAGCATTAAAATCGCCTAACCATATTGCCGGTGTCATATCATACTTTGTCATGAAGGAGAAGCCAGCCAGAATTGCAGAGGTAGTGAACGGTGGGGGAACATAACAGGCCAAAATAAGCAGGGGTTCACTATATAGTTTCGCGTAAATAAATACGTACCACCCTTGTGGGTCCGTGAGCACCTCCCCTAGTTCAAAATGGACAGTCTTGGTGATCAACACCGCCACCCCCCTCGAATGGAACGTATGGGTTGAATGATACATCCATCCCACCCAGGGGTGACGCAGAGCCACCTGTAATTTCCCCTCCACATGCGTCTCTACTAGCACAACCACATCTGCCCTGCATTTCTTAAGGATCGCGAACACCGTTACTCGCTTAATTTTGTCCCTCAGCCCTCTCACGTTCCATGTGAGGAATGTCAATGATGCCATATCAGGTGGTGTGCCATTGTAAAATGCATCTGTGCAGATAATAGGGTGCATTACCCTGATTATCCCTGGGGACGTTCATATTAGGCTGCCCGTGGGGGAGCCTCTTCCCCAGCATTCTCCGCACAATGATAAAACATGACTGGTCATTCCACAAATGGGTGCATTTACTTCTTGTTCTACAATAAGCATATATCATTTTAACCTTTAAAACTAGCCCCCCCAGCCTACCCTCCCCCACCCCGCCCTGCATATCCCCAACCTTATGCGGGCATCATCCCAAAACCAAACACATGGAACTGTCCCAGAGTCAAAAAGGATAGTATAATAGAAGATCATCTTGACCCGGTGGGGTCTGTGCAGCACAAACCTGGCATCATAGAATCCAAACACTAGCAACATTAACTGGTAAACAGGCCATGTCCAGGTGCTCTGCTGCAACAAATGATGTAGTAGTACCGTCTTCCCACCATATACCATGGGGGGTATAATTTGTTGCACGGCACAACAGTTCGGTAGGACTCACATCTTTCCTAGGCTCCCACCACTGCTGTGGTATAGAATTACGTCCCATCCATCTAAGGATGGCAGGATAGAAAATAGTACAAAGGGTAAACTGTTTCCTGTGTCTCTAGTGACGGTTCAACAGGCACTCCGAGTACGGTAACAAAGGTATGGTGGCCGGGAAAGGATCTGTTGAAATCTTCAACTAACATACAGTACAGTCCGGGGGCTCTTTCCACCCATCTATTGCACACCTCCAGGTAAGTCTTGTCAAGCAGCAGTCACTAAACAGGGTAAAGATGCGTATATCCAGGAGCTCCCTAGAGTTTACAACAAGATAAGTTACCAGTCAGCATACTCACAACCTCTTCAGGCTCTGTGGACCGCAGCAGGATGGCGTTCCAGCCAGGTAATCACCTCATCAGCTTCTTCAAAAAAGGACACCTTGCCATCATGCTCAACACGGAGTTTAACCGGAAATAGCATAGCATACTTGTAGTTACGGATCCTCAGTCTGAATTTGGCTTCCTGGAAGGTTCGGCGACGCAGAAAAGTCCGGGAATAAGGCAAGTTTAGCATTACCAAATTCAATGTTGCCTTTTAATCTAGCCAGACGCAAGGCTGTATCCCTGTTCTTAAAATTTAGCATTTTAGCTATAAATGTCCGCGGGGGAGCTCCTTGCGGTGGTGGTCTGGCCGGCATGCGGTGTGCTCTTTCCACCGCCAGCATCGGGGAAAATACCTCTCTGCCATAGGTGGTGATCAGTAGCTGCTCCAAAAATGTTGCAGGATCCTTTCCCCCTGCTCCCTCCGGCAACCCAATCAATCTCAGATTGCATCTCCTGAGCCTGTTCTCCATTTCATCATGCCTGGAGAACAGTTGTTGTATTTGCTTTTGGAGGCCTTCAGTTTCGGTGTGTAATGGCGGGAGCGCATCCTCCACCACACCTTCACCCAATCCCGCAGTTTATGGAAGTCTTGGCGGAGATGGGAGATGGGAGATATCTACCTTGACCTCTTCTATTTGTGAAATCAGCGAGGTACGACACAGAGTAATAGCTTCCAGCAGTAGGGCTGTATCTCCCGCCGGCCTCCCCTCGTCCTCCCGCTCCCCGCCGCCATCTTCCGGCCCCTCCGAGGCTCCATGATGGAACTGGGCCAGTTTCGCCACCGCAGCCTTTTGAGATTTGGATGGCGACATACTGCCTGAAGCTTGGGGTATCCCGTCAGATAGATGGTGGGAGAAAAAACGAGCCACAGTAAGCAGGATGCAGTAGATTGCAGGATTAAAGAGTGGAGCTCCGCAGATGGCGTCCTACTCCATGTGCCGTCAGGCCACGCCCCCCTTTTCAGTTGGTAGACTCGGCCCTCTTCCGTGAGTTTGTGCAATGTGCAGTTCCTCAGTGGCAGGTTCCCAAACGCCACTTTTTCTCACGGAAGGTGATTCCAGCTCTCTACCGGCATGTGGAAGGCAATGTCCATGCCTCGCTGGACAGGACGGTTAGCGGTAAGGGGCGTATTACCGCTGACTCTTGGTCCAGCAGGCATGGACAAGGATAGTTACATATCTTTCACAGCCCATTGGGTCACTCTTCTGGCAGCTGGGAAGGATGTAGGACAAGGTGCAGTAGTGTTGGAGGTTGTTCCACCACCACACCTCCAAAATGCTACTACTGGTTGTGACGCACCTCTCTCCTTCAACCCCTCCTCTTCTTCTTCCTCCATTGCCTCTTCCAGTGCTTTGTCCTCGGAACCAGCGGTGCTCCGTAGGCCTTCAAGGGGCTACGCAAGTACGCAGGCAAAAAGGTGCCATGCCGTGCTTGTGCTGGTTTGTTTGGGGGACAGGAGCCACACTGGGGCAGATATTTTGTCAGCTCTGCAGGGGCAGGCTGAGAGGTGGTTGACGCCAAGCCAGCTTAAGCCAGGAATGGTGGTTTGCGACAATGGCACCGACCTCCTCTCCACCCTCCGACAGGGATAACTGATCCATGTGCCCTGTGTGGCTCACGTCCTTAACTTGGTGGTGCAGCGGTTCTTGGGCAGGTACCTGGGCTTACAGGATGTCCTGAGGCAGGCCAGGAAAGTCTGTGTGCATTTCCGTCGATCATTTAATGCCTGTGCTCGGCTGGCTGAGCTCCAAAAGGAGTTGAACCTGCCCAAGAACCGCCTAATATGTGACATGCCCACCAGGTGGAACTCAATGTTGGCCATGCTGCATTGGATGCACACGCAGCAGAGGGCCATCAATGAGTACCTGTGCGACTACGGCACCAGGACAGGGTCAGGGGAGCTTGGATTTTTTTCACCACGCCAGTGGGGCATGACCAGGGATGCATGCACTGTCCTTTCACCATTTGAGGAGGCCACGAGGATGGTGACAGTGCATGCATCAGTGACACTGTACCTCTTGTCCACCTGTTGGAGCATATGCTGTGTGGAATAATGGACAGGCCACTTGAGGCAGAACAGAGGCAGGAAGAGGAGGACTTCCTTGCCTCTTAAGGCCCCCTTTATCCAGACAGTGTTCCTGCTGTCCCACCCATCACACAGGAAGAGGAGGAACTTTTTAGTCCGCAGCCCCAAGGTATGATCGGATCCAGCAACCATCGCCAGCATCTGATTTACATGGTGCAGGAATACCTAGGGGCAAGGTCAGACTTGGACACCTTTCCCACTGAAAATCCTCTGGCTTACTGGGTCTTGAGGATGGATCACTGGCCAGAGCTTGCACAGTATGCAATTGAGCTACTGGCCTGTCCTGCATCTAGCGTTCTTTCGGAACGCACCTTCAGTGCTGCTGGAGGCTTTGTAACCGATCACAGGGTGCGCCTGTCCACTGACTCAGTTGATCGACTGACCTTCATAAAGATGAATCAGTCTTGGATCACCACCAGCTACCAAGCACCCGAAGCTGATGTAACTGAATTTTGTTTGAAATGTCACATCCCTTCAAGACTGCCTATGCTGATGCTGAGTGACTGTCCTGTTTTATGTTGACTGACTATCCTCTTCCTCCTCAATGATCCTGCTGTTAGCTTGGAAGAACATTTTTGGTTCTGGGTGACGCCACCAGTGGCTAAGGCCCAATTTTTGAGCCCCTAATTAACAGGGGCATGTAATTACAGTTTTTGATGCAATTTTTGATTGCAGCAGGGCTCATTCCTGCACTACAACTAGAGTATCTGGGAGAGGTTGCAGTGTCGTGGCACCAGCACCAGTGCTTGAGGCCCAATTTGTAGCCCTTGTTTAACAGGGACATGCAATTACAATTCTTGATATAATATTTCACAGCAGGGCCCGTTCCTGCACCCACCAAGAGTAACTGTGAGGACTTATAGTGTTGTGGCACCAGCACCACCACCACAACCACCAAAGGCCCAATTTTTCTACAACTGTTCAACAGTGGCATGTAATTACAATTCTTGATATAATCGTTCACAGCAGGGCGCTCCAGCGCGCACCAAGAGTCACTTTGAGGGCTTACAGTGTTGTGGCAAAACCAACACCTTAGGCCCACATTTCTGCAGAGTATATAGGGCAGGCCCCTACTTTCAAAACATCCAACTTACAAATGTCTCCTACTTGAAAACGGAAGGAGACAACAGGAAGGAAGATGAAAAAAGACGGACGGCCCAAAAAATTATACAGGGGTGATAACCCTTCCCTATGTTTTCCAAAAAGCTTAAAAATAGATTTTTTGACTGGAGTTACACTTTAAAAATGTACCAGTTCAAAATTAAAAACAGATGCTACTTAACACAACAAACCTACACAGTCCCTGTCTTGTTTTATTTGGGTTCGGGGTTCCCCTTAATATCCGTACAAGACCCAAAGCGGCTGGTAATGGGCAGGGGGGCTACCCATTACATTTTTCTCAATGATTTTCATCCGTATTGCTGGAACCAGACATTACATTAAAACCGCAAGCAGTTTTAAATGACTTTTTTTCCCGTTAAATGTCATTTTGTGCAGGGACTGTTCTAAACACGGGAAACATGTGCCACTTCACAGGCATACTATAGACACCCCCCAGGCACGATATTTAAAGGAATATTTCACTTGTTTTTTTCACTTTAATTATCATTAAAATCAGTGCTCCTGAAAAAACGTCAGTTTTTAAAAAAAAAATTGCCATTGACCCATGTCCCCTGGGGCAGGAGCCAGGTCCCCAAAACCTTTTTAGGACAATATCTTGCATATTGGCCATTAAAATCAGCGCTTTTTATTTCAAATGTTTGAGTCCCATAGACTTCTATGAGGTACTAAAGTTCGTACGAATTTTCGGTCAGTTCGAAAGTTCTGGTGCAAACCGAACCGGGGGGTGTTCGGCTCATCCCTAGACTGGTGACATACAGCACAGGACTAGAAAAAGGAAGTCCAAGACCCAGTATGCCACCCTTTGGGCTCCTTCTGCTGATCGCATGTTTTTCTTGTGTTAGTAGAAGTTTGGTTAGAGACAATTCGCGCTTTTCAGACTCCAGCTTACTTTGATCGTTTTACTGTGGTTCAGTTTGTGCTTGTGGGGGTTGTATCTGGTTTTCAGTTTGGGTTGGTCAGTTTGTATCCGTATATCAGGTTGTTCTGGTCCACTCTTTCCTGTTCTTCAGGTCGCTCTTCACAGGCCTTGCTGTTCTTCAGTGCGTTTGTTTAAGTTTGTGCTGACCAGCAGACCGTTTTGAAGCCATGGTGCGTGGATGTACTCGTTTTCGAGTTCGTGCTGTGTGGGGGCTTGGTGTTGGGGTTAATATTTTGACCCAAGCCCAGTCCATGAACAGGGCGAGGAGGCGTTCATGAACGAATATTTGGTTGCTCCAGCGTGACCAATTCTCGCACATGCCTTCGCTGCGTGAGATCCAGGAGAATGATCCTGAGAATTACAGGAATTATCTCAGGATGCCGGACCCCGTTTTTCACCGTCTGTTGGCTTTGCTGACCCCTTATATCAGTAGGCAGGATACCTGTATGCGGCAAGCCATCACTCCGGAGCAGAGGCTAGTCGCCACGTTGCGGTACTTGGCAACTGGGAGAAGCCTCAAGTTCTCCACAAGCATCTCCCCCCAGGCTCTGGGAATCATTATCTCAGAGATCTGTTCTGCCATTATTCTGGTCCTGCATAAGGACTATATTAAAGTAAGTTTTATCTTTTAACATTACATTATATGTATTTAATGTTTGCTAATGTATTGTATTAATTTCATCATTACCTAATTACCATGATTGGAATATGCTGTGAATGTCCCCATTATCCTTGCATACAGGAAGCTTTTTTTAAAACTCCTTTTTTGGCCTACATGGGCCTTATCTTTTTGATTTCTTAAATAATCCTTAAAAAAAAAATGTTATACTGATGTTGCGCAAGAATGTTTTTGTGTAATCTGCTTGCAATGTTATGTGCAAAAGTACTTATATATTTTTTTCTTGTTTGACTCCACAGTTTCCTTTAACGCCACAGGAATGGCAGACTGTGGCCTCCCAGTTCGCTGACCGTTGGGACTTTGACAACTGTGGAGGGGCGATAGATGGGAAGCATGTACACATTGTGCCACCATCCCATTCAGGGTCTTATTATTATAACTACAAGGGGTTTAATAGTGTAATGTTGATGGCGGTGGTGTTGGCATAATATGAATTTATGTATGTGGACTTGGGGAAGAATGACCGGATGTCAGATGGAGGAGTCTTCGCCCAGACAGAGTTCTGCCAGCGTCTCCATACTGGTGGCCTGGGATTGCCATCTGATACCGATAACATTGAAGGACTCCCCTTTGTCTTCATTGCAGATGAAGCCTTCAGTCTGGGCGAGCACCTGATGAGGCTGTTCCCCCAAAGGACCCTCACCCCGAAGAGGAGGGTTTTTAACTACCAGCTGGCCAGAGCGAGAAGAGTTCTTGAGAAGACCTTCGGGATAATAGCCAACCGGTTCCGCCTGTTTCTCACAGCCATCAATATGGCAGACTACAAAATAAACCACATTATCCTGTGCTGTTGCGTACTACATAATTTTTTAAGGAAACATTTGCAAAATTATCTTTCGTCAGTTGAGCATGAGGCCAGACTTATTCCAGAATATACACTGACAGGCCTGGATACTGGCCGTACAGACTTGGCACCCCAAACCGCCAGTCAAGTGTGGGACAGATATGTCAATTATTTTATGGGTAGGGGGGCCATTGCAATGCCAGAAAATCTTTAACATTTATATTAATAAAAATGTATTTTTTTTATGATAAAATCTAGTTTGATTTCTTGCTTGCTTTTCTTTTTGGCTGTCTCCTAGGTTCTCCTAGTGCAATTGTAGTGCCAAGTGGATTTCCCTTTAGTAAATAAGCCCCATTGTCACTGTAAACACGAAATGAATTACAAAACTGGTGTTGAGTATTGAAAGAAGAAGCCACACATTGTTGTCTTTTAAAATGTTTTACTCTACGCACATTCACACATGTGCATTTTTTAAAACTGGATTCAACGTTGTTTTTGCTTTTTCAATAATTTTTATAAAGATTTGTTTACTCAATATAATCATTTTTTTAGTTTGTTTTCACAATATTTTTTATTTTTTATGTTTTTTTCAGCATTATAAATATATATTTATTTTTTTGGAAACAGGCATGTTTTAAAAAATAACATACACAACTCTCGAAATTACAAAGTTCAACGTATAACACTTGAAGGTGAGCCACATTTTGAAGATGCACACAAATTGGGTAATGTCAACATGTGCTATCGCCCATCATGGGGGATCAGTGGACATGTATTGTGTTTGGCAATCCCTGCCTCTCACCTACTAGCAGTATGAGGAAGGGGTTGCACCCACAAAACGCGTACATTGAGATACCCTGATGGCAGATAGCACATGTTGACACACTGTGTGCATCTTCAAAATGTGGCTTTTAAAATTGTAAAAAATTTCAAATGCTGAATGTGGTCATCTAAAAAGGAAATGAAGAACATGATCGATTGTGATTTAGGGAAAAAGGGATTATATTCTCCCCAAAACATTGATCATGTTCTTCATTTCCTGCTGCATGATGTCCAGGCAATTGCACATTTCTAAATCTGCCCATTCCAGGCCATGATCTGCCCAATTAGTCTTTGTGCACTGTCACTTGTAAATAGGTCCTGAAGCTGGAGTGTCAGAAACTCACCTGGTGGGGTGCACATCTTGCCTACTTCCTCCACCTCTCCTTCCTCCACATGCTCGGGGAGGCTGAGGCCATTCAGACTGGCGAGGTCAGGGGTCCAAGTTGAAGACATGATTAAAATTCCCTTTTAACCAAACTGCAATACTTACCTTTTTTGACCAAGTTTCACAGATGGAGACACCCCAAGTATCCCCTGAAGACCCTGTGTGGGTTACCCAAAAAAATGTTCTGTGGCGTCCCACACTAGTGATCCTGAGTCCAGATGTGTAAACAGCTGCTGTGTCCTCTCCCTAAATTACACTGAATCAAGTTTTCAATTCATTCTAGTTTCAAAGACATCTACACAACAATATCCTAAACTTCTTTTAATAAGAAAACTTATCATGACCAAAAACCCTGTACCAGCTAAATACATAGTATTTATTGGCAAAAAAACATTTACAAATGATATTTACGATCGATTACCCATGGACAATGTGCCCATGAAAATGAAAGTAGCCATTACAAACTGTACAACAGTAAAGAAAAGCACATGGAGCAGCATGCAAGTTAATTATCATAATAAGAACACAAGACAAGTACTTACTTTTTTTGAGCAATTTCTTGATTCTTCGATACTGATCCGGCTCCCTCATTTTAAGGTCATGCCAGCGCTTTCTCAATTGGTCTTTGGACCGTCATACCCCAAAATGCTCCAGAGTGGTCACAACTGAGGATATTATTTGGTCCTTCCGCAAATTGGGATGGGTGTACGGACCATTTTTGCCATCATAGTCCTCCCTCCTCAGGATGTCCACCATCTCCACCATTTCCTCAAAGGCCATGTTGGTGGCCTTCAATCTCGTCCTGGATCTGGATGTTTGGGGCTCAGGGCTTTCCTCCGCGCTAGTTGCAGAATAGGTCTCCGCCATCCGCACCGAAAAGAGAGGGGGCGGGGAATATTCATCATAAAGAATGTCAGGGGCGGGCGACGCAGGCGGAGCTTGACACATGCGCAGTGTATATAGAGCTAGTGCGCTGTCGTACGTAGTCTGAGCGGAAGTAGTGAGCGCCCTAAACGAAAGGTAAGATTTGAACTTGGCCCATCACATTGGCCTAGACTGCTTCAAGATTGAGGCCTATATTGGGATCAGATAATGAGAGTTTGGACTGACATTGGTGTTTTTTTTCTTATATGTGTGTGTGTGGTGTGTGTTTGTGCCCTATATTGGGATAAGATAATAATGAGAGTTTGGACTGACATTAGTGTTTTTGTCTTGTGTATTGTCTTTCCGAAAAAATGAATCCCTTTTAAGAGCAGGATTTTTTGAGCAATTTTATTGACAAATATAGAGGTATGCGAAACCTGTGGGAGGTCAAGCACAGTTTGTATTATAACAAGCAAGCAAGGAAGGCAACACTGGAGACACTTCTGGAGTTTGTCAAGACTCAGGTCCCCCAGGCAAACATCAAGTTTGTGGATAAAATTGGGATCTTGAGGAATATGTACAGACGGGAGCACAATAAGATACAGAATTCACTCAGATTGGGAGCAGCAGCAGATGATGTTTATGTCCCCTAGCTGTGGTACTTCCACAAACTCTGTTTTCTGGACAACCAAACTGAAGTGAGAAAATCGTTTTTGACCCTTCCCTGCAGCCTTCCCTCCACCCCAGCAGAGACTTCCCATGAACAACTGGACCCTCCCATCCTTGAGGAAGTGGATGCTCCCAGCTGGAGCCAGGTATATTAGTTTTTAGAAATACTGATTGTCCTAATATTAATGATGTTAACTAAAATGTTATAATTGCTTACAAATCAATGATTTTATCCAAAAAATTATGTATATATATCACTAGACAGTAGTGGCCAAAATGGGTCAGAATGATAGCCTTTTCTACTTATTAACATTTAATTTGAAAGTCATGAGCTGAAAATTGTGTGTGATTGATGAAGCAAAAACTACAACTATGTCCCTTTTTTTTTATACACAGGATGAGCTCAGCCAGCAGGAGAAGGCTGTGCCCAGTGGCAGGCAGGAGGAGGCTATGCCTAGTGGCAGGCAGGAGAAGACTGTACCCAGTGGCAGCCAGGAGGTGGCAGGGCCCAGTGGCAGCCAGGAGGTGGCTGGGCCCAGTAGGAGCCTCACAGAATCACAGGTGCCTCCCCTCCACCTTCCCATCAAGAGGCCCAGGAAGGTAACAAGGACAGAGGAAGCATCACTTGCCCTCATTGGGTGACGCCAGACAGTTCCTGAGTAAACCCCCCCCCCCCCCCCAGCGCTGAAGAGGCCTATGGTTGCTATTTGGCCACCAGGTTGGTGGAATTGGAGAAGGGCCAATGCCTCCTCTGTGAGGGGATTTTTGTGAGGCCCTTCAGAAGGCGTTGAGGGGCCAGCTCACTGAAAACAGCCATATCTATGATCAAGCCCCTCCTCCTCCTCCTGCCACAAGTCCACCACCAGAGGCACAGCCTTCAAGGAAGGCTGCAGAGAAGCATGGAGAGAAGGCTGCAGGGCAGCGTGGAGTGAAGGCTGCAGCGAAGAAGAGAAGAAAGTGATGGCCTGGCTTCAGTCTGGTCTGACAGAAGATACAGACTGTTATAGTACCACAGCCTGGGGACGTATATGTCATCTGCTGCTTTTCCTGATCTCTGGGATTCCTGGACCAGATTGTGCTCCCTATTATATGGACTCCTCAAGATCCCAATTTTGTTTTCCACTTGATGTGTGCCCTGGGGGCCAAAAGGCTCCATGAATTCCAAAAGTTTCTCCAGTGTTGCCTTCCTCTTTATTTTGTTAACCATAATAAATGGATATTTTATTTTCTGAAAATACTTTCCTTTGTGTTTTAATTCAAAAAGGACTGTTTGTGAGTAAGCAGGTACATTTCAAAAAGAAATTATTTACAAAAGGCAAATTCATTTTGCACTACAAGTGCAAACTACAAGTGCAAAGTGCACTTGGAAGTGCAGTCACTGTAAATCTGAGGGGTATATCTGAAAAAAGGGGTATATCTGAAATTTCATAGGTTGAACTTGATGGACTTTTGTCTTTTTTCAACCACACCTATTATGTAACTATGAGTGGAAGCTCTGCTGATTTTATCATCCAATCATGTGCAAGCTAAAATGCTGTGTTTTATTTTCCTTGCATGTCCTCCTTGGATCCACAGCGACTGCACTTCCAAGTGCACTTTCAGTGCAATTTCAAGTGCACTTTGCACTTGTAGTGCAAAATTTATTTGCCTTTTGTAAATAACCCTCTATGTTAAATTAACAAGGGACACCAACCTCCTTAAGGTTCAGAAAAAATACAAGATAATAATGTTATCGTGGTAACTTGAAACTCTAAAAAAATCTAATTATATGGAGATCACTAGAAAATAATTTTTAAGCAATTGTAAAATAAATATTGATGAAATATATAATGATAAACGATGAGTATAATAAATAATTGTTAACATTTATGGAGATCTGGCTTTTAAAAACTAGAATATTAGTCATGAGATGAGGATAAATAATGAAGAAAGAAGTTTGTGAGGAGTCTGTGTGAATATAAGCAGCAAAACAACTTCATTCTTCTAGCATTCTGAAGAAGAAAAGAATGCGCTGTATTAAAGATCACAGAATTAGCAGCCTGAGGAATGTGCTAGCATCAATATGAATGCTAGTTTTACCACACCGAGCGCTCCGTATTGTACTTGCTTCAGAGCATGCCTCGTTTTTAGTCCATCGGACTAGCACACAAACAAACGCTTTTCCTGATAGAACTTCGAGTCCGTCGGACAGATTTGAAATGAATGTTTTATTTCTAGGTCGTCTGAGTTTTGGGGAAAAAAAAGTCTGCTGGAGCCCACACACGATCGTAATATCCGATGGATTCATTTAGTAAGACCTAGTCTGCCAGAAAGTCCGGTCATGTGTACGCGGCATTACGGTCTAGATGTGCAAAGCTGATAGAGACATACCCAAACAGACTTGCAGCTGTAATTGCAGCGAAAGGTGGACCTAAAAAGTCTGACTCAGGGGGGCTGAATACAAATGCACGCCATACTTTTCAGATATTTATTGGTAAAAATTTTGAAAACCATTTATAATTTTCCATCCACTTCACAATTATGTGCCACTTTGTGTTGGTCTATCACATAAAATCCCCAAAAAATACATTTACGTTTTTGATTGTAACATGACAAAATGTGGACAATTGCAAGGGGTGTAAATACTTTTTCAAAGCACTGTATAAGTAAAAATCGGAATTTTTATTTTTTTGAAAATTAATTAGAAAACTCCAAACATTAGATTTTTCTTTACCAGAAGTCCTAGAGAATAAAATGGTGGTCATTGCAATTTTTTATGTCACACAGTATTTCCTAAGCAATTTTTTCGGTAAAAAAGCACACTTTAATTTTAATTCAAAGAAAAACACAGGATATATCCCAATTTTATGGTAAAATATAAAATATGAGGTAACACTAAGTAAATAAATACTTAACATGTCACATTTTAAAATTAGAATATAAAATTCCACTTGTGGAATGGTGGCAAATAGGGATGAACTTCGAGTTCGACTCGAACATTGCCTGTTCGCCTGTTCAGCGAACAGTGAACAATTTGGGCTGTTCGCAGCAAATTCAAAAAGCCGGAACACCCTGTACAAGTCTATGGGAGAAATCTAAAATGCAAATTTTAAAGGCTAATAAGCAAGTTACTGTCCTAAAAAGTGTTTGGGGACCCGGGTCCTGCCCCAGGGGACATGGATCAATGCAAAAAAAAGTTTTAAAAACTGCAGTTTTTTCAGGAGCAGTGATTTTAATAATGATTAAAGTGAAACAATAAAAGTGTAATATTCCTTTAAATTTCATACCTGGGGGGTGTCTATAGTATGCCTGTGAAGGGGCACATGTTTCGCGTGCTTAGAACTGTCCCTGCACAAAGTGTCATTTCGCAAGGAAAAAAAATCTTTTAAAATCACTTTCCATTGTCGGCTCCCGTAATACAGAGAACACTCAATGAGTGTTCTCTGTATTAGCCGACAATTCATTCATTGATAAAAAAAAAGTGTGGGGGTTCCCCTGAATTCAATTACCAGGCCCTTCAGGTCTGGTATGGATATTAAGTGGAACCCTGTGTCAAATTAAAAAAAAAATTGATGTGGGGGTCCCCCTAAAAATCCATACCAGACCCTTTATCCGAGCACGCAACCTGGCAGGCATCGGGAAAAGAGGGGGGAGGACAAGAGAGCGCCCCCCCTCCTGAACTGTACCAGGCCACATGCCCCCAACATTGGGAGGATGCTTTGGGGGTCTGTGACCCCTCAAAGCACCATGTCCCCATGTTGATGTGGACAAGGGCCTCATCCCCACAACCCTGTCCGGTGGTTGTGGGGGTCTGCGGGCGGGGGGCTTATCAGAATCTGGAAGCCCCCTTTAACAAGGGGACCCCCAGATCCCGGCCCCCCCATTTGAAATGGTAAGGGGGTACAAAAGTACCCCTACCATTTCACAAAGAAAGTGTAAAAATGGTTAAATAAGACAAACACACTTTTGAAAAATTCCTTTATTAAAAATAAAAAAAATTAAAAAAAGATTCCAGCGGTGGTAATCCACTCTTGCTATCCAGCGATGGATGATCATCTCTCCGGGGTCCAGCGATGGCTGATCTGATCCAGCGATGGGGGATCTCTCAGTCCAGCGCTGTCCATACATGCATCCGTCTTGTCTCCACTGTGGAGACACTGCGGGGATCCCAGCGCTGACGTTTCTTATATTAGGAGGGCGGGGCCACCCATCACCTGACCCCGCCCCCTCTGAGGCTGATGAGGGAAGCCATGGGGTTCCCCAGTGACGTATGGGTGACCCCGCCCCCCTCTGATGTAATGCATCATATAAAAAGGAATTTTTCAAAAGTGTGTTTGTCTTATTTAACCATTTTTACACTTTCTTTGTGAAATGGTAGGGGTACCTTTGTACCCCCTTACCATTTCAAACAGGGGGGGCCGGGATCTGGGGGTCCCCTTGTTAACCCAGCCAGGGTTGTGGGGATGAGGCCCTTGTCCACATCAACATGGGGACATGGTGCTTTGAGGGGTCACAGACCCCCAAAGCATCCTCCCAATGTTGAGGGCATGTGGCCTGGTATGGTTCAGGAGGGGGGGTGCTCTCTTGTCCCCCCTCTTTTCCTGCAGCCTGCCAGGTTGCGTGCTCGGATAAAGGGTCTGGCATGGATATTTAGGGGGACCCCCACATCAATTTTTTTTTTAATTTGACACGGGGTTCCCCTTAATATCCATACCAGACTTGAAGGGCCTGGTAATTGAATTCAGGGGAACCCCCACGCTTTTTTATTTTTATTTTTTTTATCAATGAATGAATTGTCGGCTAATACAGAGAACACTCATTGAGTGTTCTCTGTATTACGGGTGCCGACAATGGAAAGTGATTTTAAAAGACTTTTTTTCCTTGCGAAATGTCACTTTGTGCAGGGACAGTTCTAAGCATGGGAAACATGCGCCCCTTCACAGGCATACTATAGACACCTCCCAGGTACGAAATTTAAAAGAATATTACACTTTTATTGTTTGACTTTAATCATTATTAAAATCACTGCTCCTGAAAAAACGGGCAATTTTAAAACTTTTTTTTTCATTGATCCATGTCCCTGGGGCAGGACCCAGGTCCCCAAACACTTTTTAGGACAGTAACTTGCATATTAACCTTTAAAATTAGCACTTTAGATTGTGAACATTCGAGTCCCATAGACTTTAATAGGGTTCTAAAGTTCACACGAAGTTTAGGTCTGTTTGCAGGTTCTGGTGCGAACCGAACAGGGGGGTGTTCGGCTCATCCTTAGTGACAAACTATGAATCTCCACACTTAAAAATCTCCATAGACAACGCTTTAAACATTTTTCCAGGTTACTAGTTTAGAGCTACAAGGGAGGTCTAGCACTAGAATTCACATAGACTTTACCTTACACACAAGTCCTGCACGGTTTTGCATAATCCAAGTATACCACATCCACAACCACTCCCCTGTCCAAGGTTTCCCCCCCCCCCTCAGAAATGAATGAATGAATGACTTGTATAGCGCTACCTATACCAACTGAATCGCTTCAGGGTGCTTTTTCTTGCCACCGGTGTCCATCTGCAGCTATTTAAGCGGTCCTTTAACCTGTAGAGTCCCGACACACTTACAACATTGACATACACATACACATATTATGGCCAATTTTTTTTTTTTTTGGACAGGGTCTAATTAACCTACCAGCATGTCTTTGGAGAAATAGAAATTAGATTTGTCTGACCACATATTTATTTTTTTATGAACCTGTTCCAACTTTTGCTTAAAATGCCTTTTTTTCTGGCAAGATTCATCTATGTGGTCTTTTATTTTTATTTATTTTTTATATTTTCAAATATGGGCACCACCTTGGCCTTACAACAATCCAGTGGTACTATGTCCGTCATTAAAGAGTCCCTAATAATTAGAAACAATTGCTTTGAAATGACAGAGCTCAATTATTTTAGGATCTGTGGGTTTATGCTATCTGGTCCAGAGGATAATTTCTAGGTAGGTTCTATAACCTGTACCATAACATTGTTTTGTAATAGGTTTAAACATTTTGCCCTTTAAATGTTCCTGCAGTGCCATTACTCCTGTCAATCTCTGGATAGTTAAAATCCCTCCATTAGGGATGAGCCGAACACCCCCTGATTCGGTTAGCACCAGAACGTTCGACGGACCGAAAATGTGTGCGAACTTTAGAACCCCATTGAAGTTTATGGGATTCGAACGTTTGAAATAAAAAGTGATAATTTTAATGGCTAAAATGCAAGATATTGTCCTAAGAAGGGTTTGGGGACCTGGCTCCTGCCCCAGGGGACATGGGTCAATGCCAATTATTTTTTTTTAAAACTGACTTTTTTCGGGAGCACTGATTTTAATGACGATTAAAGTGAAAAAAAAAAGGTGAAATATTCCTTTAAATATCGTGCCTGGGGGGTTTCTATAGTATGCCTGTGAAGTGGCACGTGTTTCCCATGTTTAGAACAGTCCCTGCACAAATCGCCTTGCAGCTCATTGGCAAGCGTACCTTAAAGACCCACACCAAAGAATTCCTTGCTCCTTGCCCCGCCCCCCCCCCCCGGTTCGGTTCGCACCAGAACTTACGAACGGAGCGAAAATTTGTGCGGACTTTAGAACCCCATTGAAGTCTATGGGACTCGAACATTCAAAATAAAAATTGTGAATTTAATGGCTAATATGCAAGATATTGTGCTAAAAAGGGTTTGGGGACCTGGCTCCTGCCCCAGGGGACAATGTCTAAAATGTTTTTTAAAACGGCTGCTTTTTCGGGAACGCTGATTTTAATGACGATTAAAGCGAAAAAAAAAGTGAAATATTCCTTTAAATATCATGCCTGGGGGGTGTCTATAGTATGCCTGTGAAGTGCCACGTGTTTTCCGTGTTTAGAACAGACCCTGCACAAAATGATATTTAACTGAAAAAAAGTCATTTAAAACTGCTTGCGGTTTTAATGTAATGTCTGGTTCCGGCAATATGGATGAAAATCATTGAGAAAAATGGCATGGGTAGCCCCCCCCCCCGCCCATTACCAGCCCTTTGGGTCATGTACGGATATTAAGGGGAACCCTGTACCCATATTAAAAAAAGGAAAGGCAGGCGGTGCAAACAAGACAGGGACTGTGTAGGTTTGTTGTGTTAAGTAGAATCTGTTTGTAATTTTGAACTGATTTTTAAAGTGTAGCTCCAGTCAAAAAATAGATTTCTAAGATTTTTGGAAAACATAGGGAAGGGTTATCACCCCTGTATATTTTTTATTGCCATCCGTCTTTTTTCATCTCACTTCCTGTTGTCTGCTTCCGTTTGCAAGTAGGAGACGTTTGTACAGTAAGTTGGATGTTTGAAAATGTTCTTCCAAGATATCAGCTGGATCATTGAGGAGGAAGAGGAAAGTCAGTCAACATAACAGGACAGTCACTCAGCATCAGCATAGGCAGTCTTGAAGGGATGTGACATTTCAAAAATAATTATTCGGTTACATCAGCTTCAGGTGCTTGGTAGCTGGTGGTGATCCAAGACTGATTCATCTTTATGAAGGTCAGTCGATCAATTGAGTCGGTGGACAGGCGCACCCTATGATCGGTTACAAAGCCATCAGCAGCACTGAAGGTGCGTTCCAAAAAAACGCTGGATGCAGGACAGGCCAGTAGCTCAATTGCATACTGTGCAAGCTCTGGCCAGTGATCCATCCTCAAGACCCAGTAAGCCAGAGGATTTTCCGTGGGAAAGGTGTCCAAGTCTGACCTTGCCCCTAGGTATTCCTGCACCATGTAAATCAGACGCTGGCGATGGTTGCTGGATCCGATCATACCTTGGGGCTGCGGACTAAAAAATTGTCTGAACGCATCGGTCAGATGGATACCTTCTCCACCACTCCTTCTGTGACTGACCGAAGCCTCAGCAACACATTGTCCAGGACCAGGAGTTTGTAACCTCACAGTCTCTGGGAACGCATTGCACAGACCTTTCTGCAAGGCCTCCCGGAGATAGTTTCATAGTTAGTTAGGTTGAATAAAGACACCAGTCCATCAAGTTCAACCTGAGTGTCTACAATTGTCCCTATCCCTGTACATTGCACACTCACATCAGTCCCTACCCTTAAGGAGCCCACAATCCAAGGTCCCCATTCATATACTAGGGCCGATTTTTTGACAGAAGCCAATTAACCTACCTGCATGTCTTTGGATTGTGGGAGGAAACCGGAGTACCCGGAGGAAACCCACGCAGGCACAGAGAGAACATGCAAACTCCAGGCAGGTAGTGTCGTGGTTGGGATTCGAACCAGCAACCCTACTTACTGCTAGGTGAGAGTGCTAACCACTCCACCACTGTGCTGCCCTGTCTCATCCTCTGCTCCCTCTGCGATGGCAAGATAAGGTCGGCAACCTTACCCTTGTACCGTGGATCAAGGAGAGTGGCCAACCAGTAATGGTCCCTCTCCTTGATCCGAAGAATACAAGGATCCTTCCGCAGGCTTTGCAGGATCAGGGATGATCCGCAGCCACCTCCGCCCAGCCACGTACAAGTCCACGGGTTTCTTGGGACTGTAAATCATCCCTAAAAGACTGCTGCTGCTGATGCTGAGTGCCAGGCTCCACCTCCATACTGACACAATCCTCCTCCTCGTCCTCTTCCTGTGTGATAGGTGGGACAGCAGGAACACTGTCTCGATAAAGGGGGCCTTGAGAGGCAAGGAAGTCCTCCTCTTCCTGCCTCTGTTATGCCTCAAGTGCCCTGTCCATTATTCCATGCAGCGTATGCTCCAACAGGTGGACAAGAGGTACAGTGTCACTGATGCATGCAATGTCACTGCTCATCATCCTTGTGGCCTCCTCAAAAGGTGACAGGACAGTGCATGCATCCCTGATCATGCCCCACTGGCGTGGCGAGAAAAAAACGAGCTCCCCTGACCCTGTCCCGGTGCCGTAGTCACACAGGTACTCATTGATGGCCCTCTGCTGCATGTACAGCCGCTGCAGCATGGCCAACGTTGAGTTCCACCTGGTGGGCATGTCACATATAAGGCGGTTCTTGGGCAGGTTCAACTCCTTTTGGAGCTCAGCCAGCCGAGCACTGGCATTAAATGATCGGCGGAAATGTACACAGACTTTCCTGGCCTGCCTCAGGACATCCTGTAAGCCCGGGTACCTGCCTAAGAACCACTGCACCATCAGGTTAAGGATGTGAGCCACACAGGGAACATGGGTCAGTTGTCCCTGTCGGAGGGCGGAGAGGAGGTTGGTGCCATTGTCGCAAAACACCATTCCTGGCTTAAGCTGGCATGGCGCCAACCACCTCTCGACCCGCCCCTGCAGAGCTGACAAAATATCTGCCCCAGTGTGGCTCCTGTCCCCCAAACAAACCAGCGCAAGCACGGCATGGCATCTTTTTGCCTGCGTACTTGCATAGCCCCTTGAACACCTATGGAGCACTGCTGGTTTGCCGAGGACAGAGCACTGGAAGAGGCCATGGAGGAAGAAGAAGAGGAGGGGGTGGAGGAGAGAGGTGTGTCACAACCAGCAGTAGCATTTTGGAGGCGTGGTGGTGGAACAACCTCCAACACTACTGCACCTTGTCCTGCATCCTTCCCAGCTGCCAGAAGAGTGACCCAATGGGCCATGAAAGATAGGTAACGTCCCTGTCCATGCCTGCAGGACCATGAGTCAGTGGTAATATGCACCTTACCACTGACCGCCCTGTCCAGCGAGGCATGTGACCCTGCATGCTTGGCCAATCACAGCGCCGGCAGTGAGGAGAGCCATAATTGGCCACAGGCAGGATGCCTCTGGCCAATTATAGCTCAAGGGGTTTAGTACACACCCCACACTATATAAGGCCGCCAGCATGGCGGCCTTGTGTAGTGTATTCCGACATCTACAGGAGTTAGTGGGTGTTGTGTGCCTTCAGCGCAGTATACACCTGTATCTACCTATATTGCTGTTCTCTAATTGAGCCATCTGCAGGAGTTAGTGGGTGTTGTGTGCCTCCAGAACAGCACAGTATACACCTGTATCTACCCTTTATTGCTGGTGTTCTCTAATACAGCCATCTGCAGGAGTTAGTGGGTGTTGTGTGCCTCCAGCCCAGTATACACCTGTATCTACCCTTTATTGCTGGTGTTCTATCATAAAGGCATCTGCAGGAGTTAGTGGTTGTTGTGTGCCTCCAGCACAATATATGCTACCCAATTGCTGGTTTTTCCATCTCCCTGCAGGCCATTACCATGTCTGGAAAGCCAACAAGGAGAGGCAGACAGGCACGAGCCAATAAAAGAGGGCAAGCAGGCTCTGTGTCTAGAGACAACAGTGCTGGTCGTGGACATGGTGCATCATCATCAGCATGTGGCCATGGGACACGCTTGTCCTTATTTTCGGCAGCTGGACGTGTTGAGCCGCATCATGCCAAAAACTTGGTAGAGTGGATGACCAAGCCCTCTTCATCCTCCTCATCCTCTCTCACCCAGGCTCGGGGTACTAGCAAAGCAGCTGCCAACGCATCCTCTTCCCTCGTCTCAATGTCATCATCAGTCACTCCTTCCCTAGACCTACCATGTCCACCTGAGGAGTCCCCCGAACTGTTTGAGCACAGTGTTGGGTACATGCTCCAGGAGGATGCCCAGTGTTTTGCAGGCTCTGATGAGGATACCCAGATAGGCAGTAGCGTGAGCGCAGAGAGAGGGGATGCTCAAGAAGGACAGCAATCTGGCAGTCATGTTCCACAAGCTGCAGCATACTGCCAGGTTTGCTCCAGTGATGAAGAGGGAGGGGATGATGAGGTCATTGACTCCATGTGGGTGCCTGATAGGAGGGAGGAGGAGGCACATCTCCAATGTGGCAGGATGCCCTCCGGGGGCCAGCTTAGAGGCAGCACACTGACTGAATCACACCGCAGAGCTCCGCCTGTGCAGGGTGCTGCCTCTGCGCGTTATTCTAAAAGTTCTTTGGTGTGGGCCTTTTTTGAGATGAGTGCATTAGATCGCACCGCTGCTATTTGCAACATATGTCTCAAGCGTATCTCGTGTGGCCAAAACATCAGCCGCTTGGGCACCGCATGCTTGACCAGACATATGTTGACCTGCCATGCAGCTCGTTGGCAAGCTTACCTCAAAGACCCACACCAAAGAACAAGGTGGACCTCTTCTTGCTCCTCATCAGCTGGCATCTCCAACCCCACTAGACCTTCAGTCCTCTTTGAAACCTGCACTGAGAGGAATGAAGGTGTAGAATTAGATGTGTCACAGACAAGTGCTTGTGGGCACTCTGCTAGCAGTACACCCACGTCCGATTGTAGCAGGCAAATTTCCCTGCCCCAGCTGCTGGACCATAGAAAGAAGTTCCCTCCCAGCCATCCACATGGCCAGTGGTTGAATGCTAGCTTGGCTAAATTGCTAGCACTTCAACTGCTGCCTTTTCAGTTGGTAGACTCAGCCCCCTTCCGTAAGTTTGTGCAATGTGCGGTTCCTCAGTGGCAGGTCCCCAAATGCCTCTATCGGCATGCGGAAGGCAATGTCCTTGCCTCGTTGGACAGGGCAGTCAGCGGTAAGATGCATATTACCACTGGCTCATGGTCCAGCAGGCATGGACAGGGACGTTATCTGTCTTTCATGGCCCATTGGGTCACTCTTCTGGCAGCTGGGAAGGATGCAGGACAAGGTGCACTAGGGTTGGAGGTTGTTCCGCTACCACGCGTCCAAAATGCTACTACTGGTTGTGACACACCTCTCTCCTCCACCCCCTCCTCTTCTTCTTCCTCCATGGCCTCTTCCAGTGCTCTGTCCTTGGAACCAGTGGTGCTCCGTAGGAGTTCAAGGGACTACGCAAGTACGATGGCAAAACGATGCCATTCCGTACATGCGCTGGTTTGTTTGGGGACAGGAGCCACACTGGGGCAGATATTTTGTCAGCTCTGCAGGGGCAGCAGGCCGAGAGGTGGTTGACGGCACGCCAGCTTAAGCCAGGATTGGTGGTTTGCGACAATGGCATCAACCTCCTCTAAGCCCTCTGACAGGGACAAGGATGTGACCCAAGGATGTGACCCATGTGCCCTGTGTGGCTCACATCCTTAACCTGGTGGTGCAGCGGTTCTTGGGCAGGTACCCGGGTTTACAGGATGTCCTGAAGCAGGCCAGGAAAGTCTGTGTGCATTTCCACCGATCATTTAATGCCAGTGCTCGGCTGGCTGAGCTCCAAAAGGAGTTGAACCTGCCCAAGAACCGCCTTATATGTGACATGCCCACCAGGTGCACATGCAACAGAGGGCCATCAATGAGTACCTGTGTGACTACAGCACCAGGACAGGGTCAGGGGAGCTAGTTTTTTTCTCACCACGCCAGTGGGGCATGATCAGGGATGCATGCACTGTCCTGTCAACATTTGAGGAGGCCACAAGGATGGTGAGCAGTGACAGTGCATGCATCAGTGACACTGTACCTCTTGTCCACCTCTTGTCCACCTGTTGGAGCATACACGGCGTGGAATAATGGACAGGGCACTTGAGGCAGAACAGAGGCAGGAAGAGGAGCCTCTCAATGCCCCCTTTATCCAGACAGTGTTCCTGCTGTCCCACCCATCATACAGGAAGAGGACAAGGAGGAGGAGGAGGATGCTTGTGTCACCATGGAGGTGGAGCCTGGCACTCGGCATCAGCAGTCTTGTAGGGGTGATTTGCAGTCCCAAGAAACCCATGGACTTGTACGTGGCTGGGAGGAGGTGACTGCAGATCATGTTGTCCTTAGTGACCCAGAGGACTCCGAACCGAATGCCTCAGCTAACCTACGCTGCATGGCCTCCCTGATCCTGCAAAGCCTGCGGAAGGATCCTCGTATTCTTCAGATCAAGGAGAGGGACCGTTACTGGCTGGCCACTCTCCTTGATCCATGGTACAAGGGTAAGGTTGCCTACCTTATCTTGCCATCGCAGAGGGAGCAGAGCATGAGACATCTCCGGGAGGCCTTGCAGAAAGGTCTGTGCAACGCATTTCCAGAGACTGGGAGGTTACAAACTCCTGGTCCTGGACAACGTGTTGCTGAGACTTCGGTCAGAAGGAGCGGTGGAGAAGGTGACCGTCTGACTGATGCGTTCAGACAATTTTTTAGTCCGCAGCCCGAAGGTATGATCGGTTCCAGCAACCATCGTCAGTGTCCGATTTACATGGTACAGGAATACCTAGGGGCAAGGTCAGACTTGGACACCTTTCCCATGGAAAATCCGCTGGCTTACTGAGTGGATCACTGGCCAGAGCTTGCATAGTATGCAATTGAGCTACTGGCCTGTCCTGCATCCAGCGTTCTTTCGGAATGCACCTTCAGTGCTGCTGGTGGCTTTGTAAACGATCACAGGGTGCGCCTGTCCACCGACTCCGTTGATCGGCTGACCTTCATAAAGATGAATCAGTTTTGGATCACCGCCAGCTACCAAGCACCCGAAGCTGATGTAACCGAATCATTTTTTTTTTTTAAATATCACATCCCTTCAAGACTGCCTATGCTGATGCTGAGTGACTGTCCTTCTATGTTGACTGTCTATCCTCTTCCTCCTCCGCTGATATCTTGGAAGAACATTTTTGGTTCTGGGTGATGCCACCAGCCCAATTTTTTAGCCCCTGTTTAACAGGGGCATGTAATACAATTTTTGATGCAATGCTTTGCAGCAGGGCTCATTCCTACACTCAAACGAGAGTATTTGGGAGAGGTTGCAGTGTTGTGGCACCAGCAAGCAGTGCCTAAGGCCCAATTTTTCAGACCCTGTTTAACAGGGGCATGTAATTACAATTCTTGATATAGTATTTCACAGCAGGACCCATTCCTGCGCCCAAGAGTAACTGTGAGGACTTATAGTGTTGTGGCACCAGCACCACCACAACCACCAAAGGCCCAGTTTTTCTACCACTGTTCAACAATGGCATGTAATTACAATTCTTGATATAATCGTTCACAGCAGGGCGCTCCAGCGCCCACCAAGAGTCACTTTGAGGGCTTACAGTTTGTGGCAACACCAACACCTTGTTCCGCAATTTCGGCAGAGCATATAGGGCAGGCCCCTACTTTCAAACATCCAACTTACAAACATCTACTTGAAAATCGAAGGAGACAACAGGAAGTGAGATGAAAAAAAAGACGGATGGCAAAACAAATTATACAAGGGTGATAACCCTTCCCTATGTTTTCCAAAAAGCTTAAAAATAGATTTTTTGACTGGAGCTACACTTAAAAAATGTACCAGTTGAAAATTACAAACAGATTCAACTTAACACAACAAACCTACACAGTCCCTGTCTTGTTTGCACTGCCTGTATACTCCTGTTCTGAGTATATAGGGCCTGGGGGCCCCACGTCTTTCCTTTTTTTAATATGGGTACGGAGTTTACCTTAATATCCGTACAAGACCCAAAGGGGCTGGTAATGGGCAGGGGGGGGGGGGGCTACCTATGCCATTTTTCTCAATGATTTTCATCCATATTGCCGGAACCAGATATTGCATTAAAACCGCAAGCAGTTTTAAATGACTTTTTTTCAGTTAAATATCATTTTGTGCAGGGACTGTTCTAAACACGGAAAACACGTGGCACTTCACAGGCATACTATAGACACCCCCCAGGCATGATATTTAAAGGAATATTTCACTTTTTTTTTCGCTTTAATCGTCATTAAAATCAGCGTTCCCGAAAAACATTTTAGGCATTGTCCCCTGGGGCAGGAGCCAGGTCCCCAAACCCTTTTTAGCACAATATCTTGCATATTAGCCATTAAATTCGCAATTTTTATTTTGAATGTTCGAGTCCCATAGACTTCAATGGGGTTCTAAAGTTCGTACAAATTTTCTCTCCGTTCGAAAGTTCTGGTGCGAACCGAACCGGGGGGGGGGGCAAGGAGCAAGGAATTCTTTGGTGTGGGTCTTTAAGGTACGCTTGCCAATGAGCTGCAAGGCAGGTCAACATATGTCTGGTCAAGCATGTGGTGCCCAAGCGGCTGATGTTTTGGCCATGCGAGATACACTTGAGACATATGTTGCAGATAGCAGCGGTGCGATCTGATGCACTCGTCTCAAAAAGGCCCACACCAAAGAACTTTTGGAATAACGCACAGAGGCAGCACCCTGCACAGGCAGAGCTCTGCGGTGTGATTCAGTCGGTGTGCTGCCCCTAAGCTGGCCCCGGAGGGCATCCTGCCTCATTGGAGATGTGCCTCCTCCTCCCTCCTATCAGGCACCCACATGGAGTCAATGACCTCATCATCCCCTCCCTCTTCATCACTGGAGCAAACCTGGCAGTATGCTGCAGCTGGTGGAACATGACTGCCAGATTGCTGTCCTTCTTGAGCATCTTGCTACTGCCTTCCACTAGCTGGGTATCATCATTAGAGCCTTCAAAACACTGGGCATCCTCCTGGAGCATGTACCCAACACTGTGCTCAAACAGTTCGGGGGACTCCTCAGGAGGACATGCTGGGTCTAGGAAAGGAGTCACTGATGATGACATTGAGAGGAGGGAAGACGATGCGTTGGCAGCTGCTTTGCTAGTACCCCGAGCCTGGGTGAGAGAGGATGAGGAGGATGAAGAGGGCTTGGTCATCCACTCTACCAAGTTTTTGGCATGATGCGGCTCAACACATCCAGCTGCTGAAAATAAGGACAAGCTTGTCCCATGGCCACATGCTGATGACGATGCACCGCGTCCATGACCAGCACTATTGTCTCTAGACACAGAGCCTGCTTGCCCTCTTTTATTGGCTCATGACGGTCTGCCTCTCCTTGTTGGCCTTCTAGACATAGTAATGGCCTGCAGGGAGATGGGAAAATCCGCAATTGAATAATGTATATTGTGCTGGAGGCACACAACACCCACTAACTCCTGCAGTTGCCTTTATTATAGAACACCAGCAATAAAGGGTAGATACAGGTGTATACTGTGCTGTGCTGGAGGCACACAACACCCACTAACTCCTGCAGATGCCTTTATTATAGAACACCAGCAATAACGGGTAGATAAAGGGGTATACTGTGCTGGAAGCACACAACACCCACTAACTCCTGCAGATGGCTGTATTAGAGAACAACAGCCATAAAGGGTAGAATCAGGTGTATATTGTGCTGTGCTGGGGGCACACAACACCCACTAACTCCTGCAGATGCCTTTATTATAGAACACCAGCAATAAAGGGTAGATACAGGTGTATACTGTGCTGGAGGCACGCAACACCCACTAAGTCCTGCATATGGCTGTATTAGAGATCAACAGCAATAAAGGGTAGATACAGGTGAATATTGTGCTGTGCTGGAGGCACACAACACCCACTAACTCCTGCAGATGCCTTTATTATAGAACACCAGCAATAAAGGGTAGATATAGGTGTATACTGTGCTGTGCTGGTGGCACACAACACCCACTAACTCCTCTAGATGCCTTTATTATAGAACACCAGCAATTAAGGGTAGATATAGGTGTATATTGTGCTGGAGGCACACAACACCCACTAACTCCTGCACATGGCTGTATTAGAGAACAACAGCAATAAAGGGTAGATACAGGTGTATATTGTGCTGTGCTGGAGGCACACAACATCCACCAACTCCTGCAGATGGCTGTATTGGAGAACAACAGCAATAAAGGGTAGATACAGGTGTATACTACGCTTAAGACACACAACACCCACTAACTCCAGCAGATGCCTGAGAAAAGAACAAACTGTCCCTGCCTATCCTTCTCTCCCTGCACGTCGGAACACACTACACAAGGCCGCCGCGCTGGTGGCCTTATATAGTGTGGGGCGTGTACTAAACCCGCTGAACTATAATTGGCCACAGGCATCCTGTGGCAAATTATGGAGTGGAGACCATGGTCCCGTGAGTGCAGCGGGGTAGGAGTGTCTGACTGGAAGCAGCAGCTGGGTCCTCCTGGATACTGGAACTGCAGGGCAGATGGTGGATAAGCAGGCAGCGATCAGCAGACACAGGAGCAAAGGCAGCAGGAACAAAGTGCAGCACAGTTGAACGACAGAAGAATAGTCAGGCAGGCCGGGTCACAACGGGTAATGCAGTCAGATATGTTCAGCAGGCAGAAGCGAGGTACAGGCAGGCAGGGGTTCGGCAACAGAGGTACAATCCAAAGCAAGGTCAAGCAGGCTGGGGTCAGGGCAGGAGAGGTCAGCAAGGTCAGTCGAGAGCCCGATCAGAGATACAAACAGCAGGCAAACAGCGCAGACAAACAGCACTGAGCAAATGCAGCTGCCTTCCTTAACCACTTCTATACAGGGCACTTAAACACCTTCCTGCCCAGACCAATTTTGAGCTTTTAGCGCTGTCGCACTTTGAATGACAATTGCGCGGTCATGCTACACTGTACCCAAATGACATTTTTATCATTTTTTCCCATAAATAGAGCTTTCTTTTGATGGTATTTGATCACCTCTACGGTTTTTATTTTTTGCGCTACAAATAAAAAAATACCGAAAATTTTGAAAAAAAAAAAGTTTTTTTTTGTTTCAGTTTCAAAACTTTGTAAATAAGTATGTTTTCTCCTTCACTGATGGGCACTGATGGGGCTACACTGATGGGCACTGATAAGGCGGCACTGATGGGCACCAATGATGTGGCACCAATGAAGTGGCACTGATGAGGTGGCATTGATGGACACTGATATGTGGCACTGATAGGCGGCACTGATGGGCGACACTGATGGACAATGATAGGTGGCACAAATTGGCACTGATAGCTGGCACGGATTGGCATGGATGGGTGGCACGGATTGGCATGGATGGGCGGCACGGGTGGGCATGGATAGGCAGAACAGATGGGCATGGATAGGCAGCACAGATGGGCATGGATAGGCGGCACAAATGGGCATGGGTGGGCACTGATAGGCGGCACAGGTGGGCACTGATAGGCGGCACAGGTGGGCACTCATAGGCGGCACAGGTCGGCACTCATAGGCGGCACTCATAGGCGGCATTGGTGTTATACTGTACTAATGGATGCCAATCAGTGCCAAACAATAATGCATGCCAATCAGTGATGCCCATTGTGGGTACTGATTGGCATCCATTATGGGCACTGATTGGCATCCATTGTGCTGACTGGCATCCCTGGTGGTCTAGGGAGGATTATCTTTTCCCCGGTCTTCTGGTGGCGTCCCTGGTGGTCCAGTGTGGGCATCCTCGGGGGGGCTGTGCTGATAATCGATCAGCACAGACCCCCCCCCCTGTCAGAGGAGCAGCCGATCGGCTCTCCTCTACTCGCGTCTGACAGACGCGAGTGAGGAAAAGCCGATCAGTGGCTCTTCCCTATTAAACTGTGATCAGCCGTGATTGGACACGGCTGATCACGTGGTAAAGAGTCTCCGTCGGAGACTCTTTACCGAGATCATAGTTGCCGGGTGTCAGACTGACACCCCGCAACAACGATCGCCGCGATGCGCGCCCCCGGGGGCGCGCAGCGGCTCATAAACCTGATCACGTCATATAACGTCCAAACAGGATTATGAAACCACTTTGCCACCGTCAATTCCCTATAGGGCGGGCGGCAAGTGGTTAAAATAGGGCCACTGCCGCCAAACAGTGCTAACGCGCATACGTGTGCGCACGCCCGTCACGCACGTGCATGCGCTTGGGATGCGCCCTGGTGCACACACGCGCGCCAATGCCTGGCTTGCCCAGTTTTGTCTTCAGCAAATGAAATGCACGCTTAATGGAATTCATGTCAGGCGACTGATTTGTCCATTTCATAACATTCCACTTTTTTCCCTTAAAAAAACTCTTTGGTTGCTTTTGCAGTATGCTTCGGGTCATTGTCCATCTGCCCTGTGAAGTGCCGTCCAATGAGTTCTGAAGCATTTTGCTGAATATGAGCAGATAATATTGACCGAAACACTTCAGAATTCACCCTGCTGCATTTGTCAGCAGTCATATCATCGATAAATACAAGAAAACCAGCTCCATTGGCAGCCATACTGTCAGGGCTGGCTTAGCCCTTCCTTCTCTGGGCTGGCTGCTCAGCTGTCGGCTAATTGCCAGCTCTCTCTCCACAGTTACCAGCTGTTCCTGATGATGCTCATCTGACCTGCCTACTTAAAGCCTTCCAGCTCACTTCACCTCTGCCTTCGATTTGGTCACATCACTAGAAACCATCTCCTGCGGTTTGTTTAAAGACTGGCTTGCTGACATCCCTTCTGGCTCCTTATGCCGCGTACACGTGATCAAACAAGCGGGTGGAAAAGTCCGGCAAACTCAAGTCCGCCGGAAAATCCCCCCGTGTGTAGCCTCCGGCATACTTTTTTGACCCGAAAGTACGGCGGACTTAGAATGCCGTGTTACACTCCAATCTTCCCGCCGGACTCGCATTTCAGCGGACAATCCGGCCGTGTGTATGCCAGTCCGCCGTACTTTTGAAATGAGCGGACTTTTCCCGCCCGGAGAAAAGTCCGCTGATTTCGAGCGGGTCTCCAGGTAGGCGGGGCCCGCGAAGGAGACGCGGCTGGCCCCGCCACCTGGTATTGACTTAAAGGGGAACCTCAACGCCGAAAAAAAAACGGCGTGGGGGTCCCCCCCAAGTCCACAACAGACCCTTGTCCGAGCACGCTACCCGGCCGGCCAGGAAAGGGGGGGGCGAGCACCCCCCCCTCCTGAGCCGTACCAGACCGCGTGCCCTCAACATGGGGGGTGCCTTGGGGAAGGGGGGCCGCGCTGCCCCCCCACCCCAAAGCACCTTGTCCACATGTTGATGAGGACAAGGGCCTCTTCCCGACAACCCTGGCCGTTGGTTGTCGGGGTCTGCGGGCAGGGGGCTTATCGGAATTTGGGCACGCGGCGACTTATATAGGGACAAGGGGCGGGGTCTTCGGTGGATGTCACATGGGTTCATGTCACATGGCGACAGTCCCAGCATCCTCCGGGACTGTGACATCGTAAAGGGGCGGGGTCACCATGTGACATGAACCCATGTGACATCCACCGAAGACCCAGCCCCTTGTCCCTATATAAGTCGCCGCGTGCCCGTTCCCTGTCATTGTGAGCTGAGGACTCGGCGAGGCAACATCCGAAGAAGAAGAAGAGAAGAACAGAAGAACGGAAGGCGGCGGCGGTGGCGACAGAAGACTGGGCCACCGCCTGTAAAAGAGCTATAAGAAGGCGCGGTGGCCCGGCAGAAGAACCGAAGAGGGGGACAAGACCCCCGAAGTCGGAAGAAGAGGCCGGCGGTGAGGAAGAAAGCCAGACTCCTCCACTAGCAAAAGAGCTACAAGAAGATAGCGGAGGAGTCCGGCGAGAAGACCCCCGAAGACGGAAGACCCCCGGAGCTGTGCAATAAAGTATTTTATCTCGTGTGTTGTGTTTTTTTTGTACTTTTATTTTACAGGTGAATGGGTAGGGGTACATTGTACCCCATACTCATTCACATAGGGTGGGGGGCCAGTATCCGGGGGCCCCCTTATTAAAGGGGGCTCCGGGATTCCAATAAGCCCCCCGCCCGCAGACCCCGACAACCAACGGCCAGGGTTGTCGGGAAGAGGCCCTTGTCCTCATCAACATGGGGACAAGGTGCTTTGGGGTGGGGGGCCGCGCGGCCCCCCCTTCCCCAAGGCACCCCCCATGTTGAGGGCACGCGGCCTGGTACGGCTCAGAAGGGGGGGCGCTCGCTCGCCCCCCCTTTCCTGGCCGGCCGTGTAGCGTGCTCGGACAAGGGTCTGTTGTGGACTTGGGGGGGAACCCCCACGCCGATTTTTTTCGGCGTTGGGGTTCCCCTTTAAGTCCATACCAGGCGGCGGGGCCAGCGACGTCTCCTTCGCGGGCCCCGCCTACCTGGAGACACGCTCGAAATGAGCGGACTTTCCTCCACGTGTGGGAGAGTCCGTTCATTTCAAAAGTAGGGCGGATAGTACGGCGGACTTAGTACGCCGCATTAGTCCGCTGAAAAAGTGCCGTGTGTGGGCAAGTAGCCCGTTCGGAAAGTCCGACGGACAGTATGGCGGGAAGTCCGCCAGACTAAGTACGTCGGACAGACGGCTACGTGTGTATGCGGCTTTATCCTGCTTGCTATTGCTCTACATGGATCCCTGACTTCTGGCCTGGCTGACTACCCAATCTGGTTACTGGACTCCAGCTATGCTTGACTACGCTTTTTCTATTTACCTTTTTATTTTTATTAATAAACAAGTGTGATTTAATTGTACTTCTGTCTCAGTCTGATTCATGGCTTCTGACACATACATGCCCACGCCATGACACTATTTTGTTTTTAAGAATGCTAGAATGTGGAATGTTTTGATGTTTTGGTAAAATATATTTTTCTCTGTCACTTTCACTTGTTACTCTCCATCTTACAACAATCTTTACCCAAACTCACACAGTTGTCTTTACAAAGCACAAACAATACCATTGCTAAGGCAAATTTAAAATGAGTCACAATTATTTGTGATTTTTATTATTTTCAAATAATCATAATTTTAGCCCAAAAAATGTGATGTGTACCAACATCAGTAATCAAAATGTAATTCCCAAAAATTTGAGGGTAATATCACTATTCTCCACTGATCCACAAAGAAACATCACAGAATAAATCAAGAAGAATAACTCTTGAGTAATGTAATTCCATCACCTGTATGTCCAAAGAAATGCAGTATTTATGAGTACTGTATTTATTGGCATATAACACTCACTTTTTAACCATTGAAAATCAGATGCAAATTGCGCGTGCGTGTTATACGCCAATACAAAAACGTACGTTTTTTCCCTGAAACTTCCCTCTTAAAATGAATGTGCGTGTTATACACCTGTGCGTGTTATTTGCTGATAAATACGGTATTTATGTGAGGAGGTTTTTGCATGTGACAGCTCCGTGGCTTAAAGGTTAGATCTGGGTTTGAGTCCCAAACATGCTGGTTCATGTAGGGAAGTGGTCTCATCTCCTAGGTCCTAAAACTATGTCTAAATGTAGTATTTATGTGTAGGAGGGTTCCACCACCATTGTAAATCTTGCCAGATACACAATCTAGTCAAAAGTATTGTGACACCTGCCTTTATACACACACACACGAACTTGGCAGCCCAGCCTTAGTCCGTAGGGTTAAAATTTGATCTGGCCCACCCTTTGCAGCTAGAATAGCTTCTAGGAAGGCTGTCCACAAGGTTTAGTGTGTCTATAAGAATTTTTGACCATTGTTACAGAAGTGCATTTGTGAGGCCAGGCACTAATGTTGGACGAGAAGACTTGGCTCGCAGTCTGCTCTAATCTAGCCAAAAGCTGTTCTATCGGGGTAGAGCTCAGGACTCTTTGCAGCCAGTCAAGTTCCTCAACCTCAAACTCACCCATTCATGTCTTTATGGAACTTGACTGGCCTGGACAGAGCCCTGACCTCAACACAACAAAACACCATGGGGATGAATTAGAGCGGAGACTGTAAGCCAGGCCTTCTTTGCCCAACATCAGTGCCTGACCACACAAATGCACTTGAAAGAATGGTCAAACATTCCCATAGACACACTCCTAAACCTTGTGGACAGCCTTCCCAGAAGAGCTGAAGCTGTTAAAGCTGCAAAGGGTGGGCCAAATTAATTTTGAACCCTACAGACTAAGACTGGGATGCCATTACAGTTCATGTGCATTTTAAGGCAGGTGTCCTAATACTTAGGCCAATATATTGTATATTGCTTGTGACACTGAGCATGGCTATCGACTTAGGGCTGGTTCACACCACAGAGATGCAGAGAACATGTGTGAGGCTGCTTGCTGGTTAAGTGGGTAGCAATTCTGTCTAGCAAGCCCTGGGGTTGCTGGTTAAATTCCCCAACATGCTAATGCTTCTATCAACATTTATAATGTTCTCCCTCTGTGGGTTTCTCACTACAATCCAAAAACATGCTGGCATTTTATTTGTCTCCTGTCAAAATAGTCTCTAATGTAAGAAAGTTTGTTTTGGACTTTAGATTGGAAGCTCATTGCAGCCAGGGACTGATGTTAATGTTTGTTAGCACTAATCATGCCCAGGGACTTGGACATTTAAAATTGTAGGGTTTACACTGCACAGGAACATATGCTCAGAAAACTGTTGCTTCGTTATTTTGCATGCAAATGGACTTTGATCTTTGGTCTTTAGTTGGAGATTTGATGCACATAGCCAAGGGCTAACACAGTTGCAAATAGTATTAAGTGTTCCTGCCCATCCTGCAATCACTTTAAACATACAAGAACAGATAGATTGAAAGATACTGGTGGGCATGTATTTCTATTTGGAGTGTGTCAGCATGCCAACAATACAACCTATCTTATATAAAGGGCTGCAGTATGGGGGTTCATTTGGCCTGAGGTCCGTTTTTTTGCTGTGATTTGTGGGGGAGATAGAATGATATTGTGACAAATGCCCAACTAAGGCGGTTTGCTGAAATTCTTGTGCATTTTTTCAATCAAAAGTGGGATTATGTGGCCATGCTGTCAATGGTGTGTGTGTGTGTATTGTTCCTTTCTGATCATGCTTAATCATGTACACAGAAATGCAGCTTCCAGCAGAGCATGGTCACCAATGTATGTATGTGTGGATTTGTGGGGTGGTGGCGGGTGTTATATTTTGAACATGTGGCTTTTTAATATTATGTTGGAATGCTTTGTAAGAATAATGACTTAAGGATGTTTCTATAATCTTGCAGATAAAAATGTGATGTGTTGCCCATTATACACTGAAAGTAAAGCTGTATCCACTCTGTTTAGACAAATTTTAGATTGTAAGCTCCTATGAACCGGGCCCCTAAAACCCAATTGCTAACGGTTTTGCTAAATGTAGCACCATATATCCTGTAGAAAAATTTTTGAAGCTAGTAAATTAATGTACATAATTTTGTTTCTGCTGGCAAAATAAAAAGTACATTATTGATCTTGTGTGCGATTTTTTTTTCTCTTTTCTTTATTCTTTTTAATTCGTTTTGAGGGTGGTGGTTTTGGGGAAGTGTAAGATCTTTTACATCTTAGACTATGTTCACACTGGTGGCTTTACAGGCGCTAAGAAATAGCGCCTGAAAAGAGCCTCTCCTCTCACTCCACTGTCAACTGGCCCTGACTGACCTATCACACCTATGATTTTTTTTTAGTGCGTTTTGCAGTTTTCAAACACTCTACAGTCCATTTAACATGGTTTCCTATGGTACTACTATCTATGTGTTTTGCATCCAGTGCGCTTTTTTAAATGGTTTGGGGACTCTTTCACTCGATTTGCAGGTAATAGATTTCAATGGAACTGCACAAGAAACATTACTGTTGCATTTGTGATGTGATGTGATTTTTGATGTGTGTTTTTTTTTTTTTTTTAACACTGTAGATAGCTGGTTGCTAACCGGCGGTAACCAATGAATCTTCAGCTGTCAGCGGCTTACGCACTGAAAAAAACAAAAAAATGCCAGCCAAAAAGAAAAATTGCAATAAAAATGCATGCCCCCTTCGGGTCTAGTATGAATCTAGAGGGGACTCCCCACGCCAAAATTTTACAAAAATTGCATGGGGTTCCCCCAAAAATCCATACCAGATTTGAAGGGACTGGTATGGATATTAAGGGAACCCTGCATCAAAATAAAAAAAAATTGCGTGGGGGTCACCCCAAAATCCATACCAGGTCCTTCAGGTCTGGTATGAATATTAAGGGGAACCCTGTGCGAAAATTTGTAAAAAAAAAAGTGCGGGGTCCCCCCCAAAAACCATACAAGACCCTTATCCGAGCACGCAACCTGGCAGGCTGCAGGAAAAGAGGGGGGGAATGAGAGCGCGTCCCCCCTCCTCCTGAACCATACCAGGCCACATGCCCTCAATATGGGGAGGGTGCTTTGGGGTCCCCTCAAAACACCTTGTCCCCATGTTGATGGGGACAAGGGCCTCATCCTCACGACCCTTGCCCGGTGGTTGTGAGGGTCTGCGGGCGGGGAGCTTATCAGAATCTGGATCTACAATAAAGGAATTGTCAAAAATCGGCTATTGTTTTTTTGTCACATTTCACTGCTTTTTTTGACGAATGGGTACAATGTACCCGATACCCATTCATGTAGGGGGGCTCCCTTATTAAAGGGGGCTTCCAGATTCTTATTAGCTCCCCACCCACAGCCCCCCACAACCACCGGGCAAGGGTTGTGGGGATGAAGCCCTTGTCCCCATCAACATGGGGACAAGGTGTTTTGGGGGACCCCAAAGCACCCTCGCCATGTGGTCGGGTATGGTTCAGGAGGAGGGGGTCCCTCTCTCATCCCCCTTCTTTTATAAGAGGCCTGTTATGCATTTTGGGGGGACCCGCGCACCATTTTTTTTTCAAATTTTGGCACAGGGTTCCCCTTAATATCCATACCAGACCTGAAGGGCCTGGTATAGATTTTGGGGGGGCCTCCATGCATTTTTTTTTGATGCAGGGTCCCCTTAATATTCATATCAGACCCAAAGAGCCTGGTAATGGACTTGGGGGAGATTTTTATCTATATTGCCAGGATCCGCCAATACATTACAGTCGCTAGCAGTTTTAAATTACATTTTTTTCCTTTAGAAATGTCATTCTTCTGTGGTACTGTTCTAAATAGTGATGGACGAACTTCCGACGGGACGTTTCACGAACGTGACCAAAAGTTTGCTGCGACAACCCATTGACTTTAATGGCAGACGTACCTTAAAAACATCCAGGTATTTTCCGCCACAAAGTACTTACTAGCTGGGCACACACAGTCCCACAACATGGACACTGACATAACAAAAGTATTAAGTGAATCTGAGATCGACAACGACAAGCATTCTTTTTTTATTTGTGAAATTTTGACAATTCAGGAGTGCATGAAGGCCATGGAGGAAAGACAAGGTCAGGGCAGGCCATGAAGGGGGTGCAGGAGATGATCAGTGCCAAAGCCAGCGCAGCCCAGTCCTGTACCAGTGTCCCAGTGTGCCAACCTGTGCTTGAGCCCCTCCCTCTGCCCGGCCCTGCAGACTTTACATGCGGAACGCCATTCGGACGACTTGCCGGCCAATCTTCACTCCTTTGCAACTACAAGGGTTCTCCAGGGTGGCCCCCTCTTTCGATTTCCCTTTCTTCGGATTTTCTTTTGGCATTTACAATTATAGAAGGTCTCGGGTACACCTGCACAGTGCAAAGCCACCGGCTCTCTCTTTACCCTTCTCATGTGCTCTGAACACTGGTAAAGTGAACTACCCATACTAGGTCATCTATTGTTTTCTGTTTTTAATAAACAATAATTCTGGGATACATTCAACCCTGTCACAAGCTCTATTCCATGTTAATGCTGTATCTACACCCCTGAAGGAGACGTTTTAGTAAGCTCCAAAACGCGTAGGGTGACTATACCTACATGGATTATGTATAAACTTGTGTGGCTTACAGGGTTATAAACAGTGTCTTTATACTTGTACCCAGATATATATTTTTTATGTATATTGTATACTACTTTTTTTCAGTTTTATGTAATAAAATATTTTGATTGTTCTCCAACAGAGTTGTACATGCCTTGAAAATCCACCTCCAGGGGATTCATTTTTATAAACTATTATCTTTGGATGTGGCACAACTAGTCTATACAGCCCTGCTGTACAACTCTTTTGTGATAGAGAGCACTGACACCAGCACCAGGATAGAGAGCACTGAGACAACACCAGCACCGAGATAAAGAGCACTGATACCAGCAACTCGCTGTAGCACCCAAAAATGACACCGCTCAACCTCTTCAAACAGGAGGGTATGGGCATATAGTACGGTGTGCTTTTTTTGTACAAGGAAGTGAGCCAAAAGGTAGAAAAAAGGTCTGTGTGCTAGATTAAATAAATTGTTTACAGAGTTATGCATATACATGGTCTACTGGTCACATGTGTTGAATTCCTCCAAGATCCATGCCTCATTCATTTTTATAAATGTGAGGTAGTCAACACTGTTGTGAGCTAGGCAAGTGCGCTTATCAGTCATGATCCCCCCCGCTGCGCTGAATGTCCTTTTGGACAGGACACTGGACGAGGGGCAAGCCAACAGTTCCATTGCAAATTGGGCAAGCTCAGACCAGAGGTCAAGCCTGCCCACCCAGTAGTCCATCACTTCTCAGAGCGTCCACATCAGGCCGTTAACCCAATGTAGTTAGACACCTGTCGGTCTAGGCATTTCCTGATGCTGGATCCGGATGAGACCTGTTGATGGGTCGGCTGAAAGAATGATCTCATATCAGAAGTCACCAACACATCTTCAAACCACCCTCTTCTTGCAAGTGCTGTTGGATTTGTACCCCCAACTCTTTCTCTGGGAGTGGGAATTCCTCCTCTGCCAGCACACACAAAAGCAGAATGCAGCATTTCTCGAAGCAAGGCCTGGAACTGCTCCATTCTGACAGCCCTCTGTGATGGTGGTAACATTTCCGCCATTTTGTGTTTGTACCGGGGGTCTAAGTACATTGCCACCCAGTACTAGTCCTTGACCTCTATTCTTTTTATATGGGGGTCCCCGTTAAAACACTGGAGCATGAAGGCACCCATTTGCACTAAACTGGAAGCAGTGTGGTGGCCTGGCTCCTGCTCATCCTCCAGGATAATGTCGTCCTCCTCGTTCTCCTCTCCCCATCCACAGACAACAACAGGGATCCCAGAAAGGTTTAAAGCATGCTCTTCTTGCTCCTCCTCCTCCGCCCCGGCACCATCCTCCTCTGACTCTTCTTCAGACTCCTGTTGACTTATCTCAGATAGAGTAGCCCCCCCTGGGAATTCATCCAGCATCGCGACTTCCTCATCTTCCTGCTCCTGCTCCTCCACGGCTTGATCAATGACAAGATGCAATGCACGCTCCATAAAGAAGGCATAAGGTACGATGTCACTGATGGTGCCATGGCTGCGACTGACCAGTTTGGTGATCCCATCAAATGGCCGCAGAAGTCTGCGTGCCTCACGCATGAGCAGCCACTGGCATGGTGAAAAAAAAAACATGCTCCCCAGAACCTGTTCTGAAGCAGAGTTCGTACAGGTAGTCAACTGGAGCAGCCTATCAAGCATATAGGAGGTTGAGTTCCATCGCGTCGGCCAATCACAAATAAGACGTCTGACCGGCAGATTGCGTCGCCGCTGAATGTCAGCAAGGCGAGCCATGGCTGTGTAAGATCTTCTGAAATGGGTCGAGATTTTCCTTGCCTGCCGCAAGATGTCCTGGACCCCAGAGTATTTGACAACGAATCGCTGCACGACCAAGTTTAAGACGTGTGCCATGCATGGCATGTGTGTAATTTTTCCCTGTTTCAATGCACTAAGCAGATTGGCACAGTTGTCACACAGCACTTTACCAACTGTCAAATTATCTGCCTGTGAATGCAAAGCTGAAAGGAGTGCAGGGCCAGTGTGGCTCTTGGTTTCCAGGCACAACAGATGCAGCACAGCATGGCAACGTCTCACCTGGCATGTCGAATAGGTTCTGGGGCTCTTGGGCAACACAGTGGAAGAGACGCTAGCAGCGGAAAAAGAGGAGTCAGCCGAGGATGAGAGGGAGGAGGATGGAGTAAGAGGGAGGAGAAGAGCCAGGACTGCATGCAATCTGTGGCGGTAAAACCAAATCTACACGGGTGCCATAGGTTACATGCTTGACGGCCGTCGGAATGTTCACCCAGTGGGCAGTAAAACTTATATACCTTCCCTGCCCCTGTTTGCTAGACCACGTGTCTGTGGCCAGATGTATCTTGGCACCGACACTGTGTGCCAAAGATACATTCACTTGCTGAACGTGGCCATATAGCACTGGGATGCCTTTTTGTGAGAAATACTTCCTTCCTGGGACCTTCTGACAAGCCGGCGGTCATCTGTTGGGCAAGAGTGTTATCCGGTGTCATCTTTTTACGCTTGAACATTTGGCCCACGGAAGCCTGCCTTTTTCCAGAAAAACATGAGCTTGGCATGATGGAAGGTGGAGTGGAGGATAATTGTGAGGAGAGAGGAGGAGAAGGAGAAGGAGAAAGAGAAGACGAGGCTGGATGGTGAGAGCCCGGAGTGTGGCTTTGTGGGTTCCATTGCTCCCACTGGGCTCGGTGATGGCAGTTCATGTGCCTTCTTAAGGCGGTCGTCCCTAGGTGTGTTTTGGGCTTACCACAACTTATGCGTTGACTACAAAGGCTGCAGATGGCAAACCTATTTTCAGCAGCAGACACATTAAAAAAAGCCGTCCTGGGAGCGCCAGATGTGAACGCACATGGTTGATGCCTCGCTCCTGATACATTAGCAGTCTGGTTTGTCCCTCCTGTGCAATCTAAGTTCCGCCTGCTTCTCCTATCTGCTGGTCCATATCTCCCTCTGAACTCCCCTCTTCCTCTCTTGTAAATACCCACGTGACATCACTAGACACGTCATCATCGACATCACCTTCCCCACTGCCATAATTAGAGATCTCGAAGTAGGCAGCAAAACCGGGGACAAACCTCTTTCTTGGGCTGATCTGGGTACTGTCATCAGACTGCTGAGCTGCGATTGTTGCCACCTCCTCTTCCTGATCCAATGCCAAGAGTGGCTGCGCATCGGCAATGTCTTGTGATGGATATGAAAATAATTCCTGTGACTCAAGCGGAGGGTATATGGTGGTGGTAGTGTCTTTGGGGGTGCACATAGTAGAGAGTGAAGAAGAGGGTGCAGATCGAGATGATGAGGAGGGTGCAGACAAGTAAGGCTGAGTGAGCCACTCAACCAAGTCTGGTGTGTCCTTTGACATAATCGAACGCACATTCTGCAATTTGCCACTTTGGCTCAAGCCTGTTGCTCCTGCCCTACCCCTACCACCCCTGCGGAAGGGCCTGCCTCTTCCTCTGCCTGTCATTTTTTAAATGGCCCTGTGACAAAAGTCTCTTAAGGAAGTGCCGTACGTATGTGGAAGAAGGTATATAACACCCCGCTTCAATCTTTCGTTTTTGGGGGCCACTGGTCTATCACACCAGTTATAATACTTTTTTTTTTTTTTTTTGTTTTCAAAAAAGTTTTATTAAAGCTATTAACAGAAATACAAAGTCAGCAAAAGGATTCATATTTCAACATTGGCATAAGAAGTTGGATGACAAGGTTACAAAAAGGTGATAAACAAATAGCAGAACCCTGCAGGACAAACCACTGATAACTGATTAACTGTATGGGTCTTACATCCAACAACAGGTCATAAAAGTAAAGAGAGTGACATGTTAAATGAGCTGACCATCATAACCAAAATACAAAAGAAAGATCATGACAGAGAAAGAGGGAAAAGAGAATCAGGGAGAAACAAAGGAAAAAGAGGAAAAAATGTAAACAGAAAAGAGAAGCAAAATAAAAAACCTAAGGTGCGATCACTTCAGTAAACGAAACAGGAACCATGGGTTCCACTTAAGGTCATAAATGTGTTCAGTGTCATGCAGAGTGTGAAAGATCTTTTCAGACAGCATTACCTGGTCAATACGTGAGAGAACCTGTGCTAAGGGTATCGACGGGGACTTCCAATGAAGTGCAATAGTCCACAGTACAGCGACACAAATAGAGTGCACTAACCTTACAAAATGTTTAGGAGTATCAGGGGGGGTCTGGAAGAGAAGACAGTGGTGATAAGAGAGGGACAGTGTTCGGCCAGCGAACCCATCCATCAGTCTCAAGACCTCCTGCCAGACAGGGCGAATTGAATCACAGTCCCAAAAAATGTGAACAAAGGTGCCAGGGTGATTGCATCCTCTAAAACAGTTGGGGGGGTGTAAGGGGATAAATCTGGTGCAAACGTACCGGGGTGTAGTACCACCTGGTGAGAACTTTGATGGCTGTCTCTCTAACAGTTAGGGATCTGGTGCATTTGCGCATATTGTTCCAACCCTCTTCCCAATCCACCACTCCCGTCTCCAGGGCCAACTCCTCCTCCCAACGCGCTCTATATCGCAGGGACTGACACTCCGAATGTCCCTCCAGGGCTCTATATAACAGAGAGATCAGTCCTTTTTGGCGTGGGAAATTAAAACATATGTCTTCGAAGATAGTGAGCTGTGCCTGGGGACGGAGTCCATACGGGGAGAGAAAGAAGTGGCGGATCTGCAGGTATCTATATCGTTCAGAGTCCGGGAGTTGGTGCCGGGTCCGTAAAGTCGAAAAAGGAACAAAGCCAGAGCCCGTCACAAAGTCCTTCAACTGGGTAAGCCCACAACGGACCCACATACCAAAAGAATCAGGATGGAGAAAGGCTAAGGGGAACCTAGGGTCACCCAGGAAGGAAGCACCCATAGAGCGACCCAGGGTGAGGTCGTATTTCTGCTTAAAGCGGTGCCACAGTAGGAGGCTATCCGCCACTATAGTATTACGGGTGGTTAAAGGCAAGAGGGGACGATTAGTTGACCACATAATGCCGGGGAGATAGAGTGGAGTGACCGAGTCACTCTCAAACCTCACCCAGGGGACTCTAGAATTAGGGATCGACCATTGTGCTTGCTGAGTGAATCTGCAGGAAAGGTAGTACAACCAAACCTGAGGTACCCCCAAACCACCATTTTTCATAGATCTGTAGAGTACCCCCCTAGCAAACCTGGGAGATCTATTGTTCCAAATAAACCTGTTGAAATGGGACTGAAGGTCAAGGAGAAAACACTTGGAGAGCCTAACCGGTAGAGAGCGAAATAAATATAGCAACCTGGGAAGGATGACCATCTTGAGGGCAGTGATTCGTCCTATGAAGGGGATACGTAAAGAGAGCCAACTTTTTAGGGTGTTTTTAAGTTTGCTAATCAGTGGGGGATAATTGACCCCAAAGAGGTCCCCGAAATTCCCGGGCAGTCCAACACCCAAGTAAGGAATGTGGGAGGCAGCCCAAGTAAATGAGTAGTTTTGTTTAATAAGGGCCAAATCATTGGGGGTAAAGCCTATAGGGAGGGCTACAGATTTAGAAACATTAATGGAAAGGCCAGAGACTTTCGCAAAGTGAGACAGTGTCAAAAAAAAGATTGGGAAGGGATACATGAGGGTTAGTAATAAACATTAAAACATCATCGGCATACATGCAAAATATGTACATTTCGGTCCCCTTAGTGTAACCAGTAATATCAGGATGTCTCAGGAGGGCAATAGCAAGGGGTTCTAGGGCTAAAGCAAAGATTAAAGGGGAGAGGGGGCACCCCTGTCTAGTACCTTTACCTATGGGGAAGAATTCTGAGCTACAGCCAGGTAACTTAATGCGAGTCATAGGATTGTTATAGAGGGCTCGGAATCCTGCCAGAAAGCTACCCCGAAAGCCCATAAGAGGCAAAAGTGTGTCTAAATAGTTCCATGTAACACTGTCAAACGCCTTCTGTATGTCTAGACTCAACAGGAGGAGCCTATGGGAAAACAGGTTGGCATCCTGAATAACGTTTGAGGCTAGGCGGATATTGTCTGTGATAAAGCGATGTGGAATAAACCCAGATTGGAAGGGGGAAATCAGGGAAGGGATACATTTTGCCAGTCTGTCAGCTAAGATTCTGCTAAATACTTTGAGATCGTTATTTATAACCGAGATTGGCCTAAAGTTTTGAGGTAGATTATGATTTTTATTGGGTTTAGGGATCAGTGACATGTTAGCTAACAGCATTTCCTCCGGGAAGCTATCGCCTAATAGAATCGAGTTGAAGAGTTGCATCATTCTGGGGGCTAAAATCGTGGAGAATTTTTTGTAATAGAGAGCCGAAAAGCCGTCCGGACCCGGGGCCGAACCCAATTTTAGTGACTTGAGAACCCCTAAGATTTCTGGGACCGTGATTGGGGCATTCAATGCCTCCATTTGTGAGGGGGAGAGCGTCGGAAGAGGGATATCCTGTAACCAGGACAGGTCATCGGGAGAAGGAAAGGTGCGGGGGGCTTCTAGGAGTTTAGAATAGAATTGCTCAAAGATCTTGAGAACCTCTTTGGGATGTGACGATACAAAGCCCTCACTATTAGATAGCCGGTAGACATGAGGCGGGCGAAGTGTGTTAGACAACTTCCTAGCAAACGAAGTCGATGCGGAGTTGTTGAATAACAAACTGCGAGCTTTGGCCCAGCGTAGCGTCTTCTCAACCTTGGCTGACAACAAGGAGTCAAGTTCCAGGCGTTTCTGGTCTATGGAACGCCTGGTAGAGTCCAAGTGCAATGAGGATGTGTCTTTGTATAAATGATCTAATTCTCTGGTTAATTCCACTATCCTAAGTCTATTGGATCTATTTCGGGCTGCGGATAGACTGATAAGTCGTCCTCTGATGACGGCTTTATGCGCCATCCAGAGAGTCGAGGGCTGCATATCTGGGCGAGCATTCAAGGAAAAATACTCTTCCAGAGACTGAGCTACCTGGGCTTCCACCCCTGAGTCCGAGAGAAGGGATTCATTCAATCTCCAGGAGTGAGGCGTGGGAGCGAGCCTAATGAACCCCGTAGTAAAGGAAATAGCCTGATGATCGGACCAAACACAGGGGTGAATGGAGGCTCCTACAGAATTAGCAAGAATAATTGGAGTGGAGTATATGTAGTCCAACCTCGCGTAACTGTTATGCGGGTGGGAGAAGAAAGTGTATTCCCTGCAGCCTGTGTTATGGGCTCTCCAGGTGTCAGTGAGTTGCAGGTCACGTAGGCCTCTAGAGAGCGACTTCGGGAAAGCTCTAGAAGTGGTTGGTGTCGATGAGCGGTCTAGAGTGGCGTTGGCAACTGAATTAAAATCGCCACCTATGATCAAGTGAGAAGAGTGGTATTGAGCAATTTTCTCGAAAAATGACCCAAAGAAAGTAGCCGAGCCCTCGTTGGGTGCGTAAATACTGGCAATAGTAAGTTCTCTGTTGTGGACAATGCCCTGAACAATAACATATCGGCTCTCGGGGTCTCTATATATACGCTTAACCTCCATCGGGAGGGAGGAGTGGAGGAGTATGGCGGTCCCCCTGGCCTTGGACGAGTGGAGCGAGTAAAAGGCTTGAGGAAAGTCCTTATGGAAAAATTTAGGGTGAGAGGAGCGGGAGAAATGTGTTTCTTGGAGTAGAAGGATTTTAGCTCCAAGGCTTTCATAAAAGGAGAAGGCTTTACGCCTTTTGGAAGGGGAATTAAATCCCTTGACATTGTGGGAGACACATGTTATTGCCATGGACAATAAAAACTAATAACTATAGTTAAAAGATCAAATATGGTGGCAAGGGGGGAAGGGGAGAATCTCAGGGAATACTCGTCCAGCAGGCGCCAAAAAAACAGGGGGACCCTCATATCATCAGCAGGGTAACAGAAAAATAAGATGAGGTGCAATAACAACAAGTGTAGCATGAGAACACTAAACCTGAGCAGAAAAGGAGCCTGAGTGATTGAATGAGCATAGAACAAGGACAATGGTCGACCTAGAAGGGAGAAAACCAAAAAACATAAAAAAAGAAAGTAAACATCAGAGAGAGAAGGCCCAGAGCCTGATAAAGGCCTTGGGCACCACATTAATGCTAAGCTTGGTAGCGTGTGGGAAAACATAGCCACACCAAAATAACCGTCAGATACCGAGACAACAAGGTCTCGTGACCAGTAGGGCTGCGCAATGGTAGGGGGCACCCACCAGAGAAGCAACCAACCACTGGAAAGGGGAGCCATACAACAGCTCCTAGGGACTTGTAAATGGCTCGTGGTTTGGGTAGGAAAACCTGGAAACCACATAGCCCCTCTCACCAGCAAGCTCCACCGCCCCCCGAAAGGACGGAGGCGCGGAGCAAACAGTATATAACCAGAAACTTGAACACACTCTACCCTTAACAATGTAAACAAGAGTAGCTTATAAACAGCCATTGGGAACTATAGCAAACCGCAGTCCGAGCCTTCATATGAAGGAGAGAAAAACAGCATCATCGAGGACTATCCTCCATCCGATCATCAACACCATATCCGATTCTACGCCTGTCTCTTCTGATCGGGGGGGTTTGCCAAATAGGTGTAGCTCTGGGAGTAGAGGGCAGTCTGCGAATCGTAGAGGCATCCAAAAGTCCTAGCTTCACCAGGATCTCCTGACCCTCCAGGACCGAAGTGGCAGAGTATGTCGAGCCGTTGTGTGGAATCACAAGACGAAACGGGAACCCCCATCGGTACCTGATGCGGGCTGATTGCAAGACTGTGGTTATCTCCTTTAGATTCCTTCTCCGTTCCAAAGTCGCCGGTGCGATATCTGGGAAAATTTGGATAACTTTGTCATCAAGAGTGATCCTCTGTTTGTTACGAGCTGCTCTCAAAATTTCCTCTTTGACCAGAAAGTCCTTCATGCAGAGAATGACATCCCTGGGAGGTTTATCTTCCGGGGGTTTGGGGCGCAAAGCCCTATGTATCCGATCACATTTGAACATATTGGCTTCATGGTCTGGGAGCAAGGATTTAAACAACCTGATCACTACCGGAATGAGCTCAGATTCGGACTCCGGGATGCCACGGATGCGCAGATTATTGCGTCTATTTCTGTTATCGAGGTCTTCTATTTGAGACTGTAGAAGCTGGACCGTGGAGGATAGGGTTTCATGTTCTCGGCTGAGATCATTATGAGCTATCGCCAACTCGTCATGTTTAGTCTCTAGCCTCTCAGGCCGCGTACACACGCGGGGACTGTTCGCCCAACTTTGTCCGTCAAACAGTTTCGGCAAACAGTCCGCTCAAAATTAGCATGGACGGACATGGCCACACACGACGGACGAACAGTTTGCTGAAACCGTGCGCGATGACGTGAACGGCACGTACGACGGGACGAAAAATACGACGTCCTATACACTGCATTATAACTTTCGGCGTGAAAATCCTTTCTGAGCATGCGCGCAACTTTGTTTGACGAACAAGCCTACACACGCGGGGACTGTCCGCTGAAACAAGGTTTCAGCGGACAGTTTTTCGGAATTTCCGAAAAACCTTGTTCAGCGGACTGTTCGCTGAAACTGTCCGCTGAAAGCCCACACACGAGCGGACTGTCCGCTGAAACTTGGTTTCAGCGGACAGTTTCAGCGAACAGTCCCCGCGTGTGTGTACGCGGCCTCAGTCCTTGCGCCCAGGGCCGAGATTTCCTGTGAAAGTGCATGAGAAGTCTTCTGAAGTTCTGATTGAAACTTGGAAGCCAATCGATTGTACATGGATTCCAGACTGTCCTCTAGATCTGCCTTTGAGAGGGCACTGGGAGTTCTTCTATCCAACAAAGGAGCAGGTGAGGTTGGACCCAATAAGCGAGGCGGGGAGGCCGGATCGGGGGAGAGGCGCCCCCCAACTGACCCCTCACGCTCCATGCTAGATTGTTCTTGAGAGCGCAGAAGGTATTGTGTGAGAGTCTTTTGGGCGGTGCTCCGTGCCTTCTTTTTTTTAGTCGGCATGCACCAAGGCTCTGCGGGTTAGGAGATGAGGTAATAAAAAAAAAAAAAATTGAGGAGGTGAAACGTGGTGCAAGTATACCTCAGAGATAGGCTGAAGTCCCAAACGGAGCTAATCTGGGGTCTCAAAAATACATTTAGAGACTAGCTGTGTGCGCTGCTACTGTGGAAGGAGACGGTGCATTGAAGCAGAAGCAGCTAGTGCAGTGTCAATAGCCAGTCCGTAGGCTTGCTGGGGGCTGCTGTGCCTCAGACTGATGTAGAAGCCCGGTAGTAAACAGTTCCAATGTGACAAGTGAAAGGGGGTACACCCCAGAATAAATAGTCAATGGAGGGGTCAGGGCACCGGGTAGCAGCAAGTAGCAGGGGGGGGGGGGGGGGAGGCCGTGTCGTACTCACTGCGAGTCCAGGGGGAAAATGGAGCAGTTGTGGAGGTAAGGATCCCTGCGAACCGCAATCACTGGAGATAAAAATTTGAGGTAATGTCCAGGAAGTGGTGAAAAGTGGCGGCAGGAAAGACTCAGTAGGCCCAAACAGCTCCTGTCTCCAAGCCGATCTATCCGAGGGCCGATTATTACCGGGGGGGCCTGGGGTGCCCCCCCTAGCTACAAAGCAGCCCCACGTCCCTCGAGCGGAATACAGAAAGGGTGTCTCACCTGAGGCAGAAGCAGGCACCAGACGTGTGGACGGAGGGCTGCGGCCTGCTCCGGGTGTACCAAGATGGCCGCCGTCTGGTGTTGTGGATCACCAGGCCCCAAACCTTCAGGCGCTCCAAATCCACCTTGCTCGGCCCCCGGACCAGGGCAGGGATGCACCGCTGTGCGGATGATGCAGAAGAGAACCCCCTTTAGAGCCGATGGGCGTCCAGACGCTCCGGGATCGAGGTAGGCCGCAAGATGGCGGCGGAGCGCTGCTCGCGTGGGTGGCAGCCCCGGGATGGACCGGAGCTCGTGGATCGCCCGGAGATGCACCAAAAGGCTCCGGGTGAGAGCGGGCAGCTCCGGCAGGTCTTGCGGATGTAGGAGAGCCCGACCAGTGGTATCAGGCGTCCGGATTGCGGTGGATGTTATTAGGCCGCAGCGGAGCTCTCGCTGGACGCGTCCGTCCTCTTCAACTTCCGGCCACGCCCCGCCTTTCCCTACTTTTTTTTTTTTAATTGCGCTTGTCACTCTTTGTAGTATCGCTGCAGAACCGCTCAGCAGTCAATGCTGCACAGTGGAAATGCACTATACTATGCTTTCTATATTTGAAAGCATTTTATACGTGTATTAAACCCCTATATACTGCACACCAAATAGTACACCTATACCAGTCCTTAAAAGGACCTTTGTGGACCTAATAGTAGCTAGCTAATATCTAGTGAATTGCAGACTGTCCCTGCTCCAAACACCAAACTGTTCCTCCCTACACTGAGAAACGACAGCTGTAAAATCAGTAGTGCAGTGCACTATATAGTACACATAACAGAATAGGACCCATCCACTGATGTTGTCACTCTACTCTTCGTAGTTCCACCCCCAAATAAGCCCCCGGTCACACCGTGCATAAGAAAATGCACGGACCAAGCGTTTAGAGGCAGGAGGCAGCATCAAGCTCTGTTAAGGGTACACAGAGTTGAAAACCAAAAAATGGCTTACGTAAAACGGCGGGGTGGGGGGGGGGGGGGGCTGGCAAGGACAAAAACACATGTCCCATGTTACTTTGCATGGGGCCTGGAAAACAAGCACAAACAAAATTTTGGCCAGACATCCTATAAGTCAAAATTTGGCATCTATAGAACATGCATACTTAACCAGGACATATGGCTCCCCTGTACACCACTGCCCCCTATAGATGATAAAGGAGGTGCATGGTTACACAGGCAGCTAAAAGTAGTACACTACAGGTACCAGCAGGCTACCTGGACACTCATTCTTGCAACAGGATCTGTCCATTACAAGATCAAGATCCTGTGTACTGACCAGGGGAAGAAGGCCATTGTCTAACCAAACCCTCAGGGACTTGATCCCCCATTTCTTGGGGTCCACTGCCCTGGATACCACCTTGCTGGAAGTGCCTTGGACAGTATTACTGCACAGGGTTTTTACAGGCAATTCCTACATGTTTGTCCATCTTCACTGAATCAGGGCCCTAGTACCATTCACCTTAACATCCTAGCTGTAGGAATGGATCCAGATAACACTAATCTCCTGAACACTACTAGAACAGTTTGAGAGTACAGCAATATTATACATGGAGCTGCACCTCTGTGACCATCACCTTTAGACACTGGCAAAAAAACTGGAGGCACTTCCTGTATAGGAAGGAAGGGTTATGTGTAGCGGATGACATTTTAGACAAAATGTCATACGCATATAAATTTAGTTTTTGCCTCAGAACATTAGGGGTTCTGAGGGTTGATTACATAGGTTGGCCTTAACATCAGTCTGGCCAGGCTGTGTTTGGAAGTTCTGCCTGGTCATGTGAGGTGCACATGGCAGGCCACAACCAAGCCTGATTGGATGTTTAGGTATCAGCCTTCTCGGAAACAATCAGTGGGAGTGCCGGGGCCCACTGAGGAGTCTGGGAAGGGGTACTTAAGAAGTGTGGGTCACGTGTTTAAGAGAGGAGTTCGTGGGACTCGTGTGGTCTGTTCGGGTTCCAGGACTGGGGTGGACCCGTGAGGGGTCCCGGTCACGGGGTGTTCGACACCCCGCAACATGTTTCTGTTGGAGGCCCCTGATAGACCCGCCTGGTCTGGGGTAGGGATCCGTCTGTTCCCGAGTCTCATACCCAGCTGGTCCAAGGTGCAGTAACTGAGGGAGGATTCAAGGTGTCCGGGTGTGCTCTCGGCTTGGAGAGGCACCACAGCTTGTGGAAGTGACCGGGGGAGGACTCTTCAAAGGAGGGCTGGCACATGACATCCAGGGAAGTGCCTGGTTACTGAGTTGGGAAGGACATTGACGAATTCACGCTTTTCCAGTACAGTTGAGGAGACGGGAAACGTTCCAGGTACTGAGAAAAAGGTTCCTGTTCCCCTTTAGTTACAACTTCTACACGTTCATAGAATTGCTTTAAGTTTTGAGTCAACGTGCTGACTGCCATGACCTCTGGCTAGAGATCTGTTCAGCCTTGAAGTACCCAGCTGCGAGTGGCTACTCTCTGGGTGGAATTAGAGACTTTGCTAGACCTGCAGTTCAAGGTGCCCGAGTTCTTCACCCGTGCCCTCTGTTCCCATGAGAGATTGTGTTATTGGATGTTACTACTGCAAAATAAAACCTTTGTTAAAGGACTTCATCTATGTCAGTGTTCAAGTCGTTGGGTATCAACCCTGGGAATCCCTAGATGTGGAACAGCAGGCCAAGAGAAGGTAACTGGTAAGCCCAACAAGTCAAGGCCATTCAGCAAGGGATGTGGCCGCTATATATATATATATATATATATATATAATTTCCTGTTTTTTTTGCCAGTACCATTTACCTATGGGTGGTGTATAACCCTGAATGTAAGGCATTGGGTTTTTCTTCTCATACACCCATGTGCAGACATAAACCTAATAAAATAAGGCTCAGTGATTCCAATATTTTTTATCATACTCTATTACAGTTATAAAAAAAAAAAAAAGATTTCATGACATAGACATAAGCGTAATGTATAAAAGGGTCTGAAAAAACGACTTTGGCCACAGCAACCAATCAACTTCTCCAATCTTGCAACTTGCCTCATAAATAAAAAGAACAAGCTTACTGACTTTTGAAAGCAGTACAGATTTAGTTAATACACTTTCATGCATGAGGGACATTATGACAACCTTTTACATTTTTTTTTTTTTTTTTTAAATATGAACATCTGTCCCACTATACGGGGAGCACATTTATCTGTTTCTATCAAAGGCTTATTGTGTGTGATGCCAAAGTCCACCTTTCATCTACACAAGTACAGTTCAGGTTACAGTTATTAAGGTGATATTTGAAGACTGCTGAGTGTTATAAATGGTTCTGTGTACGTTACACAAAAAGTAATTTATACATATCAGCATCACTATCTGCTCATATGATACAGAAAATAAGTAGCAATAGAGAATAGTATTTTTCAGAATTTGCTGACCATCTGGGCATTTTTTTGGTGACAATTTTCATAAGAGCCATGCATCCCTAAAAAGTCTCTAGAGAAGTGCAGTATGTATTTGGAAGAAGGTATATAACACCCTGCTTCAATCTGTCATTTTTGGGGGCCACTGGTCTATCACACCAGTTAATACTTTTTTTAATTGCGTTTGTCACTCTTTGTAGTATCGCTGCAGAACCACTCAGCAGTCACAGTGCTGCACAGTGGAAATGCACTATACTATGATTTCTATATGTGCAAGTATTTTATACGTGTATTACACCTGTATACTGCACACCAAATAGTACACCTATACCAGTCATTACAAGGACCTTTGTGGACCTAGTAGCTAGTGATTTGCAGACTGTCCCTCAGTCCCTACACTGATAAAAGACAGCTGCAGAATCGGCAGCAGTCAAGTATAATATTCTTTCAATATTTGGAAGAAAGTATATTATACGTGTACAACCCTATATACTGTACACCTATACCAGTCCTTAAAAGGACCTTTGTGGACCTAATAGTAATAGCTAGTGATTAAACTGACTGTCCCTGCTCCACACAGTGTCCTGTCTCTACACTGACATAAGACAGCTGCAGAATCAGTCAGCAGTGCACTCAGCAATCACCAGCACAGCAGTGCACCAGAACCCTATATACTGTACTACACCTATACCAGTCCTTAAAAGGACTTTTGTGGACCTAATAGCTAGTGATTTGTGTCACTACAGTCTCTCCCTGCTCCACACAGCATCCTCTCCCTACACTGACATAAGACAGAATGTAAAATGGTCGCCAGATAAGGTCTATTTATAAGGTAGGGGGAATGTCCAATTGTCCATGTGCTGAAATGTCTCAATTGCCTGTCCTGTACCCCATGATGGATGTGTCATCATGGGTCAAAGTTCTTTCACACTGTAAAAACATGTCTGCTGGGCAAACAGCGGCAATAGTCCGCCGATTAGGCGAATCGCGAACACGCAAAATTAGCCACGAACCGACCGCCGTGCGAACAGTTCGGCCATCCCTAGTGACAAGTTCCGATAGAAAGTCCTCCACCTCCATTCACACTGCCGCTTACCAGATTAAGAGATCTCTTTTTAGGGAGATCTACAAAAGCTCATAACTCCTTTCCCAGTCCAGGATTCTATATGAGGTTGGAATAGTTGTCCCCGCTATAGCATTTCAGGTAGTAGCAAGATGGTCTAGGCAAGATAGAAGAGCCTCCATAGTGTAACTCTTATAAAAAATATCGCACTTAGTCATTCGATATCAGCTCATTAAAACATCAAGCCGGCTGGCTCTTGGACGCTGCCCGTGTCTTCCGGGACCAGCGCAGTATGCGGTGAGGGCAGCACGTCGCTCCTCCCTATGCTATTTCGTCACAGACGACGTCTTCCAGGGGCACCTTGCCCCTTTCCGTTAATTTACAGAATGTGCTGTACCACAATGGCAGGTTCCCAAACGCTATTGCTTTTCACGCAAGGCCATTCTAGAGATGTACCATCACATGGAAGGCAATGTTTTCGCACCATTGGGCAAGGCAGTCAGCTGCAAAGATCCACATTACTACTGACACGTGGTCCAGCAAGCATGGTCAGGGACAATATATTTTGTTCACAGCACACTGGATAACTCTGCTTGCAACAAGAAAGGATGCAGCACAGTGCTCAGTGATGCAACTTTTTTTGCCACTATGTTTCCATACAGCTTGTAGTGATTATCCGATATCTGTCAATTCCCCCCCCCCCTCCCCCTTCATGCCCTCCTCTGCTGGATTGACCTAAGAACCACCAGTACCCCCTAAGTGTTCAAGGGGCCAATGAGTGGCAGAAGAACAGGCTTTTTTTCCCTGCAGGTCAATGGCTGCTGATAAAGGATGTATGCACTGTACTGTCACCATTTGAGGAGGCCATCCCCCTAGTGCACATGCTCAAAAACGCATCGCCATTACATCCCTGACACCATCACACCTCATTCTGTGTTCCAGCTCTCCCCTGTGATCCACCAGCTGCCCTCCAAGCCTCGCTTTGGACTCCGCTTGCACGCCAAAAGACTCCTGCTGGTGAGGATGGTGGCCATACACAGACTCACAGGACATGACCCCTGCTGTAAGCTGTGACGAAGATTGGTGTAACTGCACTCTACTACTGTGCCTGATTAACGATACTTGCGTTTTTAACGTGCTTTGTTTATTAAAATTAATACAGTCTTATCCAAGAGGCGCCTGCTTTCTGTTTTTTTTCTCTCTACATGTGTGGAGCGTGCTTCGGCTCTCCCTGCAAGGCTGCCCTGTCTCCATAGACTGTTTTCTCACACAAAGCTTAATAGCTCAAAAGGACTCTTGTATGGACTCACATCTCATGCTATATACTATATCCTGCACTACTATCCATTGTATTCCTTTGAAATATCTTATGGACACCTTAGTAAGGACTATGTAATGCTTTTCCAGGTTACAGTCTCATGGAAAAACTAGTTTTGAGGATTCTGTTGGTCAAAGGAGGACCGGTGGAGAATGGGGCTGCCTCCATAATATATTTCAAATTTTTTTTAGTCCTCAGTGCCATATCAACTTCAATCCCATCAGCTGCGTCTGCATCATATGGTGGAAGATCTTTTATGGGTGAAAACAGACATGAAGAACTTTACAGTAGGTTTTTGGGTCACGAGATTAGACCACTGGCCAGAACTTGCCCAGTATGCAATTGAGCTTCTAGGCTGCCCTGCAGCCATTGCATTCAGTGTGGCCGGAGGTTTTGTGACACAAGAGCACATCTATCCACAGACTCCGTTGACCGACTCATTTGTCAAAATGAATCAGTCCTGGATAAGCAACAGCTATCAAGCCCATGATGCTAATGTTGCTGATTAAGTGTCATTTGGATCTTGAATCTCTGCAAGACTGTCTAGCTAGCTTTATGGGTGTTGATTTTATCGGTATAGGTTTCATGGACACAATTAACACCTATGACCAATTTTTCCACACCTGTTTGACAGGTGCATCAAAATTTCAATATTTTACAGCAAAACAGATTCTTGCTTTCATCATCGAGAGTACCTCTAGAAGGTTATGGGTTGTGGATATTTTTAACTGATTTATGACAAATGTCCCCATGTGTCAACATATCTCTGTCAGGGCTGCGCTCAGCCCTCCCTTCTGAGCTGGCCGCTCAGCTGTCGGCTAATTGCCAACTCCCATCTCTCTCCAGTGATACCCAGCTGTTGATCCTGCTCGTCAGTCCTGCCCACTTAAGCTGTCCAGTCCAGAGGAGCTCTGCCTTTGTCACCTCACAAGAAACGCTCTCCTGCTTTCCTGTTTAAAAGACTGGCTTTGCTGACATCCCTTCAGGCTATAGATCCTGCTTGCTGTTTCATTACTTTGATCCCTGACTCCTAACTTGGCTGACGATCTGTTCCGGTTACTGAACTTATTAATGCTTTGACTAATTTTGTTCTTTTTACTTTTGTTCCTAAACCACTGATTTAAATGTACTTCTGTCTCGGTCTGATTTTTAGTGAGACAACTGTTGTATGTTTAAAGAGGGGTGTCGCATATTCAATTGACCATGTGGTTTGGGGGGGGGGGGTGCATTGGGAACAGGGGTGTCTGTTCAAGTCATATTTAGTGTAAGAGAAATTCCAGAAATATAAAATACTGCTGGACCCAGCGCTTCTAATATTGGACAAAAATATCAAGTAAAAAATGAAAAGCATTGACAGCGCTAAATTTAAACTTGCGATTAGCTCAATAGAAATACCATCACGTATAATACTTGGATGAGCCAGAGCCAGACACAAGAAAATACATAACCAAAAATTACTTTAAAATAAAAATGATAAAAAGTAAAAAATAAAACCACACAAATCCAGAGACCAAAAGAAAGATTAAGTGCAGCAGCAGACACCGCCCGCTACCTCTAGAAGGTTATGGAGTGAAGGCTCCCCCAACACCCAAAGATACATTTTTCCACAACTGTGTGGCATCGGCATCACATTTTTTTTTACAACAAGGTAAATTCTTCCTTTCATCAAGAGTACCTCAGGGTTACAGTGTGAAGGCACCACCAACACTCAATTTTCCACACCTGTTATTCAATCCAAGTCTGCAAAAGAGACACCAAACTATAAAATAAAACAATTGTTAATCTTGGTCTGAGTATACCATAATTTGGCTCTCTCACATGACTATAGTATAACTGATGTTGCTCAGCTGCTGTACCAACCACCCAACTCCATACCTTGCCCCTTCCCATTAAAAGGAGACCACACCTTCCTTTTGGAGTAATTAGTGGCCGTAGCAGCCTCTTTATTAATCAAAATAATAATTTAACATATAACCAAAAACATCAACAAAAACATAATTTAACTTAAAACCCTGAGTGTGTTGGTCATTTGCAGGACATTCCCCCTCCCCACCCCATTAGCATATCGATCCAAAACAAGCACTGCGGTAATATTCCTGTAACTAGGCCTCAAGCTGACATGCTAGCTTAAAGACACCCAACTCTTTACCGCAGTGCACCCATTCACCAGCTGCCATATAAACCCTCACTATATGGCATATCAGCAACGAGCCCATATCTCCAATTGGTCCCGCATCAACTTCTCTGCGGGGGGGGGGGGTTATCTTCCTTTACCTGCATTGACCAACATTCGCCAACCGCTACGACATCCATCACCAAAACCTGAAAAGAAAATGAGTTAGCCTCTGCTCTCCACAGACGGTCTGCCGCAACCGGATTCCCATGACCAGCAACCCGGCCATATTACCCCCCCTTTTTCAGTTTGCATACCATAACTACACCATCTAATGTAAGGGAGAGAGGGTGGGAACTTATTTTCCGACTGAAGCTGGGGCGTAGAGCGCGCACACATCCTACGTGCTGACTCCGCCCCCCAGCTGCTATTACCCAATCGCTGCAGTACACTATACTCATGGCAGCCCTCCTCCTACCTCGTCGTTCTTGGCTACAGGCTGTACTTGAAGCTTGCTTACTGTGGTGCAAAAATTAGAATGACTTCAGGAACTTCATGTAGTCTGGCGGAAAGAAAGGAAAGGGGCCACATGATTAAAACCTTTAAATTCAGTACATCAAGGGGGCAAATAAGGTCCAGGAAGGCAGTTTTGTCAATATGAAACCAAATTTAAGAACACAGGGACATGACCTCACACTAAATTTAGAAAGTATTATTTAAACTGAAAGAGTAGTTGATGTTTGGAATAAACTTGAATGAGCCAGTCAACAGTAAATGGCTTCCAAAAATGCTTAGGAAAGAGAAAAAAAAAAGAAAAAAAAGAAAAAAAAAATGAAAAATAAACACACTTGATGTTTTACACAGTCTTTTATGCTGTCAGTTTTCTGCGTTTCTAGAAATGGCATTTTCTGCTTAGTTGAATGGGTCACTAAATTTTCCCAGAAGCCTGCACTAAGATATCTCAGATTTTAGGCTAGGTTCACACTTGTGCTTGCGGAAGGTGGCATGTGCATCTGTTCCCACACCTGCAACCAAATTGTGCTGCTCTTAGGAGACAATTCATTCTGATGGCACGCCCACGCTTCTCAGCACGCAGCATGTTTGCGGGTGTGTCAAAAAGACCACGTGATTTCCCTGCGGTCGCAGTGCAAACGCAGCCCGCACAAAACACAAATATGTGAACCTAGCCTTAGGCATCCTCCAATACGTTTTTTCTTTTTGGTGAAATACTCCCAAAGGGTTGATCACGTGTAATCAGTGTCAGGGATGCTGACACTGCAATTTCTGCATTAGAAACCCTACAAGTGCATCAGCAGATTAATAATGAAAAAGTCACTCCCATTCAGATTCACTCTACAGACAACAAATAGCCATTTCAACAAAGTAGAAACAGGTAGGAATCTGCAACACAGTTGGTTAAAATCCTTGCAATGTACATTGATCACCCAAAAGGCATTGTTATTTTTCTTCAGCAAGAGTGGAATTACTCTAACAAATGAGGTAAAAGCTATGCACAAAATTTACTTTGCAAAGAATGCCCGATCATGTGCAAGAATTAAAAAAAAAAAACAACAAAAACAGGATTTTTACTTGCACTTTTGGAGAAATAAAATAAGCAGATATTTTGCCTCATTCACTATGCCCCGTTAAAATTTACTTTGCAAACTTTGAAAACAGCCTATAGGCCTTTATTAAATGAACTCAATGGTGCCAAACACAAAAAAATTGTAATAGAGCCTATGCCAAAGAAAATGAAAGCTTTATTAAAAACACAAAACCAAAAAAAAATAAAAAAAAGACCACAATTATTTTCAATTGATGTTCACGATAAATGCAAAAAAATGGCGATTATGCACACTTCCTTTCTAAAATCCTTTATTTTATGCTGTTAAGCAAATAACAGGTAATAAAATCTGGCATTTAAGTCAAACCGATAAGCACAGGAACCATCTTTAGTAGACGTACAAATTGCACGTAATTTGTGGACATTTTGCATTTATTTTACAACATAAAAGATTAAAATTTAAAGTGACTAAAAACAAACAGGTAAACTTACATTCTGACATTTTGACTTATGAAGTCTGGATTCACAATCACAAAACCACCCAACAAATTCAACCAATTACAGCAAAAAGTGCAGATTATATACTAATAGCAATGCATGTTTTACTATAATAAATGCGTTAACGGTTTCTCTATTTACATTCCAGAGAGATGAGTGCCTGTTGCCAAGGCAACAACCAGTTCATCAGGCAATGTAGATTACTTCCAGTTGATGTAGTTAAAAGGGGTTGTAAAGGTTCATTTTTTATTTTCTACATAGGTTCCTTTAAGCTAGTGCATTGTTGGTTCACTTACCTTTTTCCTTCGTTTTCCCTTCTAAATGTTTTTTTTCTTTGTCTGAATTTCTCACTTCCCGTTTCTCCTCAGTAAACTTCTCACCATCATCCGAGCTGGTGGTTAGTCAGCCAGAACAGCTTACTGAACAGCTTACTGAGGAGGAACAGGAAGTGAGAAATTCAGACAAAGAAAAAAAACATTTAGAAGGGAAATCGAAGAAAAAGATAAGTGAACCAACAATGCACTAGCTTAAAGGAACCTATTTAGAAAATAAAAAACGAACCTTTACAACCCCTTTAAGGTTCAGTTAAAAGAATGAGAAAAGTTGTTGTATTCCAAAACACCAGCGATTTTTAGGACAACGATGGAACAGCAACATCCAATTAGTTAAATTAAATATAATGGCATTGTTTATATGTATAGCAAAGAATGTGTACCAACACCATAAGACAATGGAGTAACTATTTCAATAATCTTTTTATGTTAGAATAAGCAGAATCTGTTATTGTAACTAGCAAGTTTATAGTGTGGCCACTGATGTTAAAGGGTCCATCCAAAAAAAAAACAAAAAAAAAAACCTCCCAAGAAAGCCACTCTTTGTATGCAGCAATGGGAGTCCCACTCCTCCCACTGTATTGTATAGAACTGAAATAAAAACTAGAACTGAACTAAATAAAAACCCCAAACAGGTAGAGGTGTCTAATTAGGTTAGCTCCGGAACTTGGGGGCAGATATTTCTCTGCTTGTGTTCCTCAGAAAATGAACTGGAATATTTTTTTCTAATGAATATATCATTCAACTATCATTTGTAATAAATATTATATATGTATGTACTAGCATAAACAGTGTCCATTATGCTGTATTTTATTCATAAGAGTATACAGTATCTCATGTGAAATCAGAAGTCAATCCAACGTCCATGCAAAGTTTTATTTTCTTACACATTGTCCCATGTTTAATCCCTTTAAATAATCTTCAAGTACAGAAAAATACATGTTGATCTGCCAAAAATGCACTGAGCTCTGTTGCTGACAACACACAGCATTTATGTGGACTGAGTGGTGTCAGCCCTACTTTTCTTCTAATCAATTCAACCACTCCTATTATCAGACGTCTACAACATAAAAGCTAATCATTCAGTAGTCCAAGAACTTGGAAGATTTTTTGAGATAACATTGGAAGTCTGTAAAAGACTCAGAACAGTTTTACATTTCTGACACGATCAACAAGTTTTGGCACCCATCAAAAAGAAATAATAAAAAGCTTTAATGGTATATTAAAAACAGACAAAAAGGAAATAAATTATAGTTCTCTGCTAAAGTTTACACACACTAGTGGCAGTGAAGTTGAGTCCTTCCATTTATTTTCCTGTGCAGTACTGCTTAAGGAAAATAGGTGGGAAAGGGAAGGCCATTAAGGCCTTTTTATTTACCCCTTATTTGTACCAAAAACTATATTTAAGTGATGCCATTGTCAGCACTGTATGATTATTACTTTACTTGGTCTATTGGATGCCACTTACTGTATGTATGACCTGAGAAATAATCAATAGCCATGTATTAAGGTTCTGTAAAAACTTCAGCTTGTTCAAGTACACTGACAATAAAACCTAGCAGCTGATTGGTTACTATGCACATCTGCACCAGATTCTGCATGCTCCAGTTTTATCGAATCTCCCCCACAGTGTCATCTTTAATACAAATAGTCAATAAGCCCAAGTTCACATTGAGGGCAGGTTTGAAAATCATGCCAGTTCAGCTGAACTCGCACAATTTCAAACTGGCAATGCAGTCCAACTTCAGGGGCAATTTGATTCCAAGTCACCATAAGTAGTACAGGAACTACTTTTGGGGAATCGGTGCAGGGTCGCAAAGTTGGCATTGCACAGATTCGGATGGTGCCGTTGCCAGCAATTTGACTTATCAAATCACATGTCAAAATAGCCCGATGTGAACATGGGCTGAAGATTGGGAGATGCTGCGATGACAACCAGGTCTGCAGTTAGCAATGTCTACTCTCCCTGCTCATGAGCAAATTGACAGAGACCTGTAAATCTGTATGTCTGGTCGCTGCAATTAAACTACTAGTAAACACTGGGCATGGCAGTCTAATAGCGTACAGCTGAGGAGAAACGTTTTTATTTATTTCACTGGTGCTACAGCTGTATCAGCAATAGAAAACATTGAGGAGAATCAAAATGAGAAAAAAAAATTGTTTTGCTGCAGCAAATTCATCTGGACGCTTTCCAAAGAGAGTTCAATTAGGCTTTATAAGCAATAGTACTTCAGGAGTAATGTCTATTGCTCATTCCTTGAGAATGCCAAGCTTTTTCAAGGCTTGCCGTCTATGATCGTCTGTGGATCCTTTTGGTGCAATTTTAACGCTTGTGACGGGAGCAGATTGACGAGATGGCTTTGAAAAAAATGAATGCTTCTCTGAGCTGTCTGCAGCTGCAGTACCGGGCTCTAGGTTTGCAAAGTCTTTCCCTGTACCAAGGGATGCTGGTCTTGGTCTGTTATTTCGCAAGAAATTTCCAGAAAATAGCGGCTTTTTAAAAAAGGAATTGCCTCCCTTTTCAATACTCGGAAGAGAGCTACTAAGACCCACTCCAGACCGTTCCAAGGTATTTGACTTGATGCTTATTTGTCTCAGACCAGGGACTAAACCCTGAGGAAGACGCAAATATGGTTCATCAGATGGTTCAAAATGAGTGCTGTGTCTATTGCTTTTATCAACAGGTGGCCTACCCTTCCCATCATTATGAGTAACTTTAACACCGTGTTGCACATCTAGCGGTTCCTTTGGCGGAGAAAAACTAAACCTATTTCTAGGGCTGGTACTAATCATGTTAATATTTTCTAAAGAAGCTGCTTTGTTTTCTTGGGCTATGCGATGCTGAAAACGGTCAACTCTTTTAAAATTCTCAGCTGTTTTGTCAGGCACAAGATTTTTTTCTGGTACTGTGGATGCTTGAACGGGTGCTGTGCTTGCCCGCAACTTTACAGGATTTTTACTACCATCTTGACCCGGAATCAGAAGAGAGTCTGAAGCTTCACTAAATGAATGATCAGGTTTTTTGGTGAAATGTTCCTTTCTTTGAGAAACTGGATTCCATTGTGAAGCATTTTCATGACCTTCAGATTTTACATTCTTGGAGTTATCAGTTACGTCATGCACATTTAAAGACAGAGTTGTCAGTTCATTTGGCTTTTCTTGGATGTTTGTCTTCTCGCTGTGTTTAGTCTTTACAGTGATATCATTGGTTATGGGGCCATGACTCAGAATATTGGTTTCTTTCTGAATCACTAGATTACCACTTACAGGCTGTTCAGCTTTCATGCTTAGCCTATTCTTAGCAAATGTTTCATTTTTTGCATTAGGTACAACAAGAGGTTGTACCGGAATACTTTTTGATGAATTTATTTCCTCTTGCTGATTTGTTACACTTTTGTTTTTATCTTCTTTATTCTCTTGTTTAATTCCACAGGGTGCTGCAGGATGATCTGTTTTGGATGGTGGGACAGAATTATTTTCAGGAGACCAAGGTTTCTTCTCCAAGCCTAGTTTTTGCAGTGCCTCTTGTCTAGCCCGCTCTTGTTCTTTAGAATGGAGAATATTTGTGATCGCAGATTCATTGCCTGTGCTCCTTTCATGTGCTGAAAAGGTTCTTGGCCTTTTCTGTTGGTCTAGATTTTGAATATCCCCTCTGCTTGTTTTAATAACTATGTGGGGTGGTAATGCACGTGGCTTGGGTGCTGTAGGTGGGCCCTGTTTAAAGTGTGTCTCTGAAGGCTTTTCTATGGCTTGACTGAGGTTCTCTTGTTCACCTGTTAAGTATTTATTTGGGGAAGAAACCCTTGGATATACAGGCGGTGGTAATGATTGGTTAGATTGCTTTACTGTAACCAGTGCCTCTTGATGTTCTGAAATTGCTGCAGGTTTCAGTACTATTCTATCAAACTGGACTTCACGAGCATCTGTGGGATCAGTGATGGTATGACGTTTGTCTATAATTTGGGGGTCTCTGAAAGCTTCAGGAGGTGGTAGAATTAAGGACTCCGATATAGTAGATTCTCCTGTGTGCTGCTGATTAATTGTAGACATCCTTATGGGTTTCTCAGGCGGTAGCTTCTGTTGGTCTTTTTGGGGGCCTCCCATCATACTTTCAAATGGTTGTTTTGGACTTGGTTTGGAAACTTGGACTCTTGGAAAACTGTGGTGTCCCTGTAAAGCTGTATTGACGTTAATGGCTGTATTTGCCCATTCTTCCAGTTTAGGCAGTGTTGCAACCTTTGGTGATATTTTCTCATTGTCTGTAATAAAAATACAAAAATTACTTTGATATATATCTTTAGGGGCTGGGGGGCTTTCACTCATTATCAAGTGGCGACTCTAGTCTAAACAATACCCTCAAGCTACTATAAAACACACTTTTTCAATCAGATAACAATGTGCTTATGCAGTAACACGTTTAAGTTTACTCTACACAGTCCAGTAAATAATGAATCCTATTTGTTAGTAATTGATTATGCATCTTTTCATTTTGTAATTTTTAATAGGACTGCATGCATTTAAAACAGAAGTACTGGAGGTATTACTAATCTCTCGCTCACGTCAATAAAAAAAATTTCATCTTAAAGTCTCACATGGCGCATAAAAGACACTTGTACTGTAATTTACATTGGATATGAGACCAATACATATTAATTATCCCAAACAGGGCTTATCAGATGCTGCACATATACAGTAAAATGATATTTTCTGTGAATAAAAAACAAACAAACCTTTAGATACTTGTTAATTGAGTCAGCCAACAGCTGGCTTCTTATATATGCATCTGTATTAGCCTTCATTTTTTGTTTTTTACTGCTTTGGGTATGTGTTGAAGTATGCTGCCATTGCTATAATTAGGCTCTTTAAAGTGCAATGACGCATCAAAAAATATGAACTTTTTCACTCAATGCACATCAATTCATCGTACATATGTGAAATAGCACTGTTAAAAACAATGGCATCTCTGTGTACAAGTGTTAGAAGCCATTTCAATGCATCAGTGTGTTTAAGGCATTTTTTTTTCTTGAATTAAATCTTTTTTTACATAAACCTAAAAAAACTGCTTTGATAGTGGCATGGTGGCATACGTGAGCTTGAGAACATACATGAGCTTGAGAAAAATGTTAGAAAACTGATTATAATTGATAATTTTACCCGCTTGACCACCGGGCACTTAAACCCCATCCTAACCAGACCAATTTTCAGCTTTCGGTGCTCACATTTTGAATGACAATTACTCAGTCATGCAACACTGTACCCATGTAAAATGTTTGTCCTTTTTTCACACAAATAGAGCTTTCTTTTGGTGGTATTTAATCACTGCTGGGTTTTTTATTTTTTGTGCTATAAATCAAAAAAGGCTGATAATGCGGTAAAAAAAAAAAAAAAAAAAAATTAAGAAGAATTCTTTGTTTCTGTTAAAATTTATTGCAGAGTATTGGCAAGTCCTGGCAGTGTATGGGCACTGAACAGCATTGTAGGCTGGATCTGTAGTGCCCATAGTGCTGCAAACGATCTCTCCCTCTTTCCTCTCACACTGTACCGATCGGTACAGAGAGGGGAGGGAGGAACCGGCTTCATGACATGACACCGGTTTGTTTAAATGTGATCACTCCATCATTTGGAGCAACCACATGGTAAAAGGCCGCTATCAGCATGTGGTTAAAGAACTCGAAGGTATTTTTTCATCATCCTTAAAACAAAAAGTCATGTTTCTATGAAGTACACCTCTTTGTTTATGGAACCCAGTGTTCCAAGCAGCTTAGGACATGCTGAAAATAGAAGGGAGGCTCCAACTTTGCATGCATTTAAAATGACTCACATGCTTATAGACGTATTCAATTATTTATAGCTGAGTATTGGGTAATACATTGCTGCAATTAATTTTTGTGTTTCTTATGTAAGATTAATTGTCACATGAACAAAAAAAAAAAAGAAAGTTTACCTCTCGCATATAATGCTTACAGAAGTCATGTTGTAAAAAAAATAAATGAATAAAAAAAACACAATCTAAATACATCCTGTGAATCTTTTGCAATACATTAAAGTGGTTGTATACACAATTTTTTTACTTTTACCTACAGGAAAGCCTATAATAAGGCTTACCTGTAGGTAAAAAAAAATATCTCCTAAACCTTTAAGGTTTAGGAGATATTCCCCACGGTATACGCCGCTGACTGCAGCGGCGCATGCGCACAAGGGGATTCTCGGCCTGAAAATCCGGCAGTGGCCGGCCGGAATGAAATCTCCCGCGCGCATGCGCGGGAGTGACGATATCGCAGCTCCGGCCACTCACAGCGCCGGAGCCGCGATACCCGGAAGAAACGCCGAGGGAGCATGTCCGCTCCCTCGGCATGGATCGGGCCAGATGTCGGGGCCTCGTTCTAAGGTAAGTATTCCATAATGAGCTAGTATGCGGTGCATACTAGCTCATTATGCCTTTTGCTTTGCAGGTTTAAAAAAATAAAATAAAAATGTGCGGGTTTACTACCGCTTTAAGAACACTAAACAAAGTTCTTCATTACTCATGGCTTTATAAATTATCAGACTAGACACAGACAACTTTGTCTGCTTTCTTCCATCTATCGTTACCAGAGAAAGGATGAAATCAAACTTCTGCAATCTGAATTCTTTACCTAATGGCATTAAAAATAAAGTTATAAAACCACTGAAAAAAAGAACTCATTACTCAATCACTTATTAAAACAGTTCTAAGGCCAGTTTTACACTGCTGTGATACAGGTGTACCAGCAGCCTTTTAATGGCTACAGTTACCTGCAGTTTCCCCATACAATTTCTATTATGTTGTGTATTTTGGGCACATTTTCTGAAAGTGCGCCAAAGATGCAGCATGCAGGACTTTTGATGCGCTTTCAGAAAACACACCAAAAATATGAAACCCAATAGAAAGTCTATGGTTGGGTAATAAACCTGAGTCTATAAACCTTGCAGTGTGGGGGTTGATGGGGGCACCCTGTCCTATGTTTTATTTACTTAGATCCCACATGTGAGGAACTCAAAAAAGTTGTACTAAAGTCCAAACATACATTTAATTCAATTGAGATACATATGCTCTGTGCATCACTTGCATTTAAAAAATGCTGTAAGTAACTACATTTTGTGCCTTGACAGTGCATTCAATTTGAATGGCCTCTGTTCTTAAAAAAAAAAAAAAAAAAAAAAAAAAGACGAATTGTCTTTTGTAGGCACTGTGTGTGCATTATCAGACAAAAAACAAACCACTTATGGAGAAGAAATTACATCTGCAAATTTTTCATAAATCAATCACCAACTAACCTTGTACTCATGTAAACAAAACCACAGAAATAACTAGATCAGCAAATCTTTCTGCTTAGGTCACTGCCATCAGTGGTGGATTTGTAAGTGAGCAAAGGAGGCAAATACCCTGCCAGAAGTGGCCTCGGACTTCGTTAAAAAAAAACAAAAAAAAAAAAAACAATATATATATATATATATATATATATATATATATATATATATATATATATATATATATATATATATATATATATAAATAAAATAACATTTGGTTTCTTATTTTTAAAAACTAACAAAGTAGGTTTGGGTGTCAAGATATGCAACAGTCAAGCCTGGCTTCAGAAACAAAGAAGAGGATGGTGGCTTCTGGCAGATATTTTCAACTTCATATGTTACATAGTAGCAAGGTTGAATAAAGACATCAGTCCATCCAGTTCAACCTGAGTGAGTGTCTACAATTGTCCTTATCCCTATACATTGCACACTCACATACCCTCTACCCTCAAAGAGCCCACAATCCAAGGTCCCTATTCATATACTAGGGCCAATTTTGGACAGTAGCCAATTAGCCTACCTGCATGTCTTTGGAGGGTGGGAGGAAACCGGAGTACCCGGAGGAAACCCACGCAAGCACAGGGAGAACATGCAGACTCCAAACAGGTAGTGTCATGGTTGGGATTTGAACCATCAGGTTCTTACTGCTGGGCGAGAGTGCCAACCACTACACCACTGTGCCGCCCGATACTATTCGAGATGTTAGTTTTGAAATGGATTTCATTGCCTTTTTAAGAGAGACAAGTGGGTGGGATAAGGGAAAAAAAGTTTGAAAAATGTTGGAAAGGGCCAGGCAACAGCTCGACCCCATCGTGTGGGAGGGAAGTTAACGACCAGCATTGATTTATCACAGCGAGAAACACGGGAGAGGAGCTCAGTCCCCCACTTGACTAATTGGGTCAAGGGGCAAAGTCAACACTCCACAATCTCAAGAGTGCAGGGTAGCATACCAAATCAGTGTATGACAGGTTCAAAGTAAAATTCGACTTAAGTAGACTACCTGATGCAGACAAAAAAAACTGAGGTGAAGAAACATATTAGTGCTTTCCCATGAGACTTCAGTAGTGTGTTCATTGAGGCAGTTTATTGCAGGATGAAGGGCTTTCCAGGTGTCGATATGGTTCTTATTTGAGCATGATGGTCACTAGTTGTTGGAGACCAAGGTCACTCAGCAAATTGGCATCGATAAAGAATTATTTGAAAACCACGATGACCTATGAAAGACTAAGTGCTCTGTGCCTACAGACTATCAAGAGCACTATCCTCAAGAGGATACAGTGTGATGGGTTTGTACATTTTTTTTTTTACAGATGCCAAGTGCAGGATGAAAGACTCTATAACTAGGGATGGGTGAACGGTTCGACCCGAACATTTGCTGTTGTGCCATTCGCTGGGTGTTCACCCCAACAATCACCCTGCAATGTACTGAGCACCACACAGTGCAGTCTGTGCCCTGATTGAGCAAAGCTTTAGGTGGTAATGTATGCTGGTTAAGGAACGGGGCAGGGAAGTCAGCTGTTGCATCCTTAACAGATGAGTCATCAACTATCAATAGGTTTCCCTGCTGACAGCTGAATAGAAAAAAAAAAAAAAAAGTTCTGGGGAAAAAAAAAAAAAAAAAAAGAGAAAGAAAGAAAAAGGAAAAAAAAAAAACCATGGCATTATTTGCAAGTAATTGGACATAAAAGGGGTAAATGGTGATCAGCCCTTTTGTTACAGAGAGGAGCTGTGTCGGTGAATTACAGAGAAAAGGATTTTACGCCGATGAGATCCATCCGATGCCTTGCTATACGTGAGAACTAATGATACGATCGGTCTTCCGGCGATATGAGATGTGCTTTTAAACCAGGGTTTTCTGGTAAGTGCATAACCTATATGGATTTGCACAGGAGGTGTGTTGGTGGACTACTGTGAATCTGAACGATCTGCTAGCAACTTTTGCCGCTTTTTGACTTACAGCACTTTATATTGGCAGGATTTGTGCTGAATATGAACTATTACTCAATATACTAATGGACTATATTTTGTGTTTCTGCATATGTGATACCATTTACGTTTTCGGTTTGAAATTGATTGTATATATTATAAGGTTTCTTACTGGGCGCAGTTTGATATTTTGTATCACATTTCAAATTTAAACTTATAGTTGAATGTTTAAGTTTTAAAAACATTAAAGCGCTGCTAGGGTCTTAGTGCGGTTCACCATTTGGTGACTTTCTTGGGCTCCATTTTTGTGTGTGCATTACTACATCTTTGGGTTTACAATACAATATTTCATGGAACTCTGCATATGCCTTTTGCACATGATAGAAAGGCATGTTCTGTCCATAAAAAGGCTTTTGTTTTTACAAGAAAAAGTGGCCTTTTATTATTATGGGGGGGGGGGGGGTGGCATTTGGAGGTATATACATTTTTCTATAGCGCCTTTTTAGTTTTGGGATGCTCAGAGCACATCACATATTTGTTACTGACCAAAAGAAATTGATCACTGCTTACCAACTCCCTCTAATCTTCCAACAAAGATCACTATAATGCACGTATATTGCCTTGCCTAGAGCCTAGCACCCCAGGTCAAAGAAAACAGGCGAGCATCAAATTAATGATGCACAACTTCATTGTTTGAAATAAGTTAAACTAGTAGTAAAATGTGTGCATCTAACCCCCACTCCCATTTTTGTACTCACAAACCCAGTATTAGCAAAAAGTTAGGCATGAACTGGCTAGGCCTTTTATCTGTGATTGTTTGCTACATCATCTGTAATCTCCTAAATTTCAAATAAAAATATCTGCCTCTATTCTGAGGCTAGTATTTTTTGAGTTGAAAATTACCTGCTACCATCCAATTCAGTATTCCTGTAATATCACTTAAAGCGGGAGTCCACCGGGACTCCGCGTTTTTTTTTTTTTAAAAGCCAGCAGCTACAAATACTGCAGCTGCTGACTTTTAAATAGTGACACTTACCTGTCCAGCGCGCCCGCGATGTCGGCACCCGAAGCCGATCGCTCGCTCGGCTGCCGGGTCCCGCCGCCATCTTGGGTATGGGAATCAGGAAATGGAGCCTTTCGGCTTCATTTCCCGGTTCCCTACTGCGCATGCGCGAGCCGCGCGGCGCAATCCGGACGGTCCCCGCTGCCTCTGGGAGCTGTGTGTTTCCCAGCAGGCAGCGGGGCACTTGCTGAAGGGGGCGGGCGCTTGCGGAACGGGGGCGTAACGTACGCCCCGTTCCGCAGAGAGCTAGCCCGGAAGTGGGTGCAGTTACCTGGATTATCCAGGTAACTGCACCCCCCTCCCCCCTGAAAGGTGCCGATTGTGGCGCCGGAGGGGGGGGGGGATTCCGATGAGCGGATGTCCATTTTAGGGTGGACCTCCGCTTTAAAAAAAAAAAAAAACGCCAAGTGTCTTTATCGGGGACTTTAGATTAACCACTTACAGACCAGACCACTTTTTGCGATTCGGCACTGCGTCGCTTTAACTGACAATTGCGAAGTCGTGCGACGTGGCTCCCAAACAAAATTGATGTCCTTTTTTTTCCCACAAATAGAGCTTTCTTTTGGTGGGATTTAATCACCCCTGCAGTTTTTATTTTTTGCGCTATAAACAAAAAAGGTGAAAATTTTGAAAAAACACATTTTTTACTTTTTTGTTATAATAAATATCCCCAATAAAACATTTTTTTCCCCTCAGTTTAGGCCGATACGTATTCTACATATTTTTGGTAAAAAAAAAAAAAATAATCGCAATAAGCGTTTATTGATTGGTTTGCGCAAAAGTTATAGCGTTTACAAAATAGGGATAGTTTTATGCCATTTTTATTAATTTTTTTTTTTTTTTTTTTACTAGTAATGGCGGCGATCAGCGATTTTTATTGCGACTTTGACATTGTGGCGGACACATCGGACATTTTTGACACATTTTTGGGACCATTGTCATTTATACAGTAATCACTGCTATATAAATGCAGTGATTCCTGTGTAAAATGACACTGGCAGTGAAGGGGTTAACCAGTGGGTGGCAGTGTAGGGGTTAAGTGTTCCTAGGGGTGTGTTACCAACTGTGGGGGGGTTGGGCTTTCATTTAGTGAACACTGATCTCTGCTCCAATCACATGGAGCAGAGATCAGCGTCACTAGTTGCTAGGCAGAATGGAGAAATGCTGTTTACACGGCATTTCCTCCATTCAGCCGTCCCGTGAGACGATTGCGGGTATGCCCGCGGCGATCGAGTCCACGGGACCCGCGACTGGACTCACGGGGGTCCCGACTGGCACGCGCTCGCGATGGCAGGGCGGCATTGAAGATTGGACGTACCTGTACGCCAATATGCCTGCCCGTGCCATTCTGCCAACGTACATCGGGGTGCGCTGGTCGGGAACCGGTTAAACAGTTCACGACCAATACTACAGTCACCATGGAGATATTTAAATACTGTGATTGTATCTCCCCTAAAGTGCTTCTTGTTTTGTTCCGTAAAGACAAAAGGTCTTCCAGCCCCCTTATCAATTTTGCAGCTCTTCTCTGAGCTCTCTCCAGTTCAAGGATATCCTTACTGAGACTGGTCACCCAAAATGAACTGCATACTCAAGAGAAGGCCCAACCAGTGTTTTGGAGAGTGGTAGAATTATAGATTTATCTTTTGAATAAATACCCTTTAAATGTGTGAGTATTCTGCTATATTAGTTACAGTAGCTACAGCTTGACAGTGCATGCCATTTCTAAATCTGGTCTACAAGCACACCCACATCTTTTTCAATCACATATTTCCCCACTGGAGCTTCATGATGTAATGCTTCAGAGGCATCTTTGAATCATGTTAAAGGATTTGCGCATCTTGCCTTCAAAAACTCATAAATTAGACTGTCTCCTTGCTTTATTTGCATTGGTACATTTCCCTCATGACAATGCATAGCTTCCCATGCCTTTGACAAAAGTTTGCCCATGCATTTGACAAAATGGGTCTGGAAGACGGATCTGTGTGTTGTTCCAGGCAGCCCATCCCCCATGCAGTATGAACACACACAGTGAGGGAACACATTTAACCCCTTGATCGCCCCTGGTGTTAACCCCTTCCCTGCTAGTAGTACAACATCAGAGCATATTTTTAGCACTGATCACTGTAATAAAATCACTGGTTCATTAAAAAATAAATAAAAATAAAAAAAAAGTCAAAAATGTCAGTTAGGTAGTTAGGTATCTGATTTGCCTGCTCCTCAAAAAAAAACAAAAAAAACACAAACACAAATCACTGCCATTACAGGTTAAAAATAAATAAATCACACATACACTGTATCTCACAAAAGCGAGTACACACCATATACTGGTCACTAGAAGTTTAACATGGTACCTCATGGCCAAATACTCTGAGGTTCTATAAAACAAATAAAAAAAAAAAAAAAAAGATTTGTTGTTTTACATAAAGATGGCCTAAGTTATAAGAAGATTGGCAAGACCCTGAAACTGAGCTACAGCATGGTGACCAAGACCATACTGCGGTATAACAGGACAGGTTCCACTCAGAACAGGCCTCGCCACGGTCGACCAAAGAAGTTGAGAGCACGTGCTCAGCATCATAGCCAGAGGTTGTCCTTGGGAAATAAATGTATGAGTACTACCAGCATTGCTGCAGAGGTTGAAAGGGTGGGGTGTCAGCTTGTCAGTGTTTAGACCATACGCAGCACACTGCATCAAATTGGTCTACGTGGCTTTCATCCCAGAAGGAAGCCTCTTCTAAAGATGATGCACAAGTGAGCCTGCAAACAGTTTGCTGACGACAAGCAGACTAAGGACATGGATTACTGCACCATGTCCTGTGGTCTGATGAGACAAAGAAACTTATTTGGTTCAGATGATGTCAAGCGTGTGTGGCGGCAACCAGATGAGGAGTACAAAGGCAAGTGTGTCTTTCCTACAGTCAAGCATGGTGGTGGGCGTGTCGTGGTCTGGGGCTTCATGAGTGCTGCCGGCACTGGGGAGCTACAGTTCAATGAGGGAACCATGAATGCCAACATGTACTGAGAGATACTGAAGCAGAGCATGATCCCCTCCCTTTGAAGATTAGGCCGCAGGGCAGTATTCCAACATGATAGGGACCCCAAACACACCTCCAAGACGATCACTGCCTTGCTAAAGAAGCTGAGAGTAAAAGGTGATGGACCCTATTGAGCATCTGTGGGGCATCCTCAAATGGAAGGTGGAGAAGCGCAAGGTCTCTAAAATCCACCAGCTCTGTGATATAGTCATGGAGGAGTGGAAGAGGACTGCATGCCCAAGAGGGTTAAGGCAGTGCTAGAAAATAATGGTGGCCACACAAAATATTGACAGTTTGGGCCAAATTTTGACATTTTCATTTAGGGGTGTACTCACTTTTGTTAGCTGTTTAGACATTAAATGGCTGTGTATTGAGTAGGGATGAGCTTCGACTTCGAGTCGAACTCATGTTCGACTCGAATATTGCCTTTTCGGCGAACAGGGAACAATTTGGGGTGTTCGCAGCAAATTCGAAAACACCCTGTACAAGTCTATGGGAGAAATCTAAAGTGCTCATTTTAAAGGTTAATATGCACGTTATTGTCCTAAAAAGTGTTTGGGGACCTGCGTTACATCAGGGGGGCGGGGTCACCCACACGTCATTGAGGAAGCCAGGCTTTCCCACTTGCATCAGAGGGGACGGGATCAGGTGACGGGTGGCCCCTCCCTCCTCATATAAGAAATGTCAGGCTGCTGGGATCCCCGCAGTGTCTCCGCTGGTGGAGACAGAGGATGGATGGATGCGCTGCGCTGGATGGAGAGATCACCTGTCACTGGATCAGATCAGCCATCGCTGGACCCCGAAGAGATGATCATCCATCGCTGGATAGCAAGAGTGGATTACCACCGCTGGAATCTTTTTTTAAATTGTTATTTTTAATAAAGGACTTTCAACTGGGTGTGTGTGTGTGTGTGTGTGTGTATGTGTATGTGTCTTTTTTTAACATTTTTTACACTTTGTGAAATGGTAGGGGTACTTTTGTACCCCCTTACCATTTCAAACAGGTGGGGGGGAGGTTAAAGGGGGCTTCCTGATTCTGATAAGCCCCCCCCCCCGTCCTGCAGACCCCCACAACCACTGGGCAGGGTTGTGGGGATGAGGCCCTTGTCCTCAACATGGGGACAAGGTACTTTGAGGGGTCACAGACCCCCAAAGCATCCTCCCAATGTTGAGGGCATGTGGCCTGGTACGGTTCAGGAGGGGGGGGCTCTCTCTTCCCCCACCTCTTTTCCTGCAGCCTGCCAGGTTGCGTGCTCGGATACAGGGTCTGGTATGGATTTTCAGGGGGAACTCCACTCCATTAAAAAAAAAAAAAAAAAAAATTGACGCTGGGTTCCCCTTAATATCCATACCAGACCTGAAGGGCATGGTAATTGAATTTGGGGGAACCCCACTTTTTTTTTTTTTTTTTTTTTATCAATGACTTTCAATGAGTGTTCTCTGTATTACGGGGAGCCGACAATTCATTATAGCCGCGAGTGATTTTAAATGTTTTTCCTGCAGAAATGACACTTTGTGCAGGGACAGTTCTAAGCACGGGAAACATGCGCCTCTTTACAGGCATACTATACACATCCCCAGGCATAAAATTTAAAGGAATATTACACTTTTATTGTTTCACTTTAAGCATTATTAAAAAATCACTGCTCCCCCAAAAAAAATTCAGTTTTTAAAACTTTTTTTGCATTGATACATGTACCCTGGGGCAGGACCCAGGTCCCCAAACACTTTTTAGGACAATAACTTGCATATTAGCCTTTAAAATTAGCACTTTAGATTTTGAACGTTTGAGTCCCATAGACTTTAATAGGGTTCCAAAGTTCACACGAAGTTTAGGTCTGTTCGCAGATTCTGCTCATCCTTAGTGTTGAGTTATTTTGAGGGGCCAGCAAGATTACAGCTGTACACTCACTACTTTACATTGTAGCAAAGTGTCAATTCTTCAGTGTTGTCATATGAAAAGATATAATAAAATATTTACAGAAAGTGTGAGGGGTGTACTTCATTGTGAGAGAGATTATAATTTATACATACATTTTATATATATATATATATATATATATATATATATATATATATATATATATATATATATATATATATATATATATATATATATATATATATATATATATATATATATATACATATACACACACACACACACACACATACACACACACACACACACATACACAGTAAATCTATCCCCTATTGTGTAGACGCTATAACTTTTGAGCAAATCAATATATACTGTTTTCTTTTTACCCAAAAAATGTAGCAGAATACAAATTTGCCTAAATTGATGAAGCATTCTGAACTTTGGGGTACACCACTGATAACCTTAGACCATTCAGAGTAAGAATCATTAACCACTACTCTGAATTCTGTCTTTTAGCCAGTTTCCTATCCATTTACAAACTGATATTTCCAAACCTGTAGATGTTATCTTGCACATGAGCCGTGTGTGCGAAACTGTATCAAAAGCTTTTGCAAAACCCAAGTATACCACGTCCACAGCCACCCCTCTGTCCAAGGTTTTACTTACTACCTCATAAAAAGAAATCAGGTTTGTCTGACAACTTCTGTCTTTCATGAATCCATGAGGTTTGTTGCTTATAATATTTTTTTCCTGCAAGAACTCGTCTATGTGGTCTTTTATTAATCCCTCCAGTATCTTCCCAACTATAGAAGTTAAACTAACAGGTCTATAGTTACTTGGTAAAGACTTTGTTGCCTTTTTATATATAGGCACCACTTTGGCCCTGTGCCAATCCAGTGGTACTATTCCTGTCATTAATGAGTCCCTAAAAATTAGATACAATGGCTTTGAAATTACAGCGCTCAATTCTTTTAGGATCCGTGGGTAGATGCCATCAGGTCCAGGTGCTTTATCCACCTTTATTCTGTCTAAATATTTCTGGACCATATCACTTTTGAGCCATTGCGGATTTGGGGCTGCGTCACCACCACCCCCATTATGGACATGAGCTCCCCCATGCTCCTTTGTATACACAGAGCTGAAGAAAGCATTTAATAAGTTAGTTAATAAGTAATTCAGTTAAGCTAGATTCGTTCCTGTGTACTGTGTCCTTTGCACAGTGTGCACTTAAAGCTACCCCAATTGCTGGTGTTCTTCTGATCCTATACAACAGGCAGGCAGCTGCAGTAATTTCAGTTGGTGTACTGTGTACTCTGCACAGTGTGCACATAAAAGCTACCTGAAGACAATTGCTGGTGTTCTCATACTAATAATACTACTACATGCAGGCAGTGGATTCTGCTAGCTGCAGTATAATCAGTATATACGTCGCGTCTTTGTGCAGCTACATCTCCCTGCAGGCCATTAGTATGTATGGAAGGCCAACAAGGAGAGGCAGACAGTCACGAGCCAATAAAAGAAGGCAAGCAGGCTCTGTGTCTAGAGGCAACAGTGCTGGTTGTGGACATGGTGCATCCTCAGGATGTGGCCATGGGACATGCTTGTCCTTTTTTTCGTCAGCTGGCTGTGTTGAGCCACAACAAGCTGAAGACTTGGTAGAGTATGACCAAGCTGTCCTCATCCTCCTCTCTCACCCAGGCTCAGGGTACTTTGGCAAAACAGTTGCCAACGCGGCCTGTACCCTCGGCTCAATGGCATCAGTCACTCCTTCCCTAGCCCCACCATGTCCTCCTGAGAAGTTCCCCGATCTGTTTGACCACAGTGTTGGGTACATGCTCCAGGAGGATGCCCAATGTTTTGAAGACTCCGATGATGGTACCCAGCTAGAGGAAGGCAATCTGGCAGTCATGTTCCCCCAGCTGCAGCATACTGCCAGGTTTGCTCCAGTGATGATGGGGGGGGGGAAGGGATGATGAGGTTACTGACTCCACGTGGGTGGCCAATATGACGATGATGATCTCCAATGAGGCAGGATGCCCTCCAGGGGCCAGCTTAAGGGCAGCACACTGACTGCATCACACTGCAGAGCTCCGCATGTGCAGGGTGCTGCCTCTGCATGTTATTCCAAAAGTTCTTTGGTGTGGGCTTTTGAGACGAGACCAGCGGTGCGATCTGATGCAATTTGCAACATATGTCGCAAGCGTATCTCACGTGGCCAAAACATCAGCCTCTAAGGCACCACATGCTTGACCAGACATATGTCGACCTGCCATGCAGTTTGTTGGCAAGCGTACCTAAAAAGACCCACAACAAAGAACAAAGTGGACCTCTCCTTGCTCTTCATCAACTGGGATCTCCAACCCCACTACACCTTCAGTCATCTCTGAACCCTGCACTGAGATGAAGGTGTAGAATTAGGTGCGTCACAGCCAAGTACTTGCTATCAGTACACCGACGTCCGATTGTACCAGGCAAATTTTCCTGCCCCAGCTGCTGCACCGTCGAAAGAAGTTCACTCCCAGTGGTTGAATGCTAGCTTGGCTAAATTGCTAGCACTTCAACTGCTGCCTTTTCAGTTGTTAGACTCTGCCCCCTTCCGTGAGTTTGTGGAATGTGTGGTTCCTCAGTGGCAGGTTCCCCAAACTTTTCTCACAAAAGGAGATTCCAGCACTCTACCGGCTTGGGGAAGGCAATGGCTTGGCCTCGCTAGACAGGGCGGTCAGCAGTAAGTTGCATATTACTGCTGACTCATGGTCCAGCAGGCATGGACAGTGATGTTACCCATCTTTCACGGCGCATTGGGTGACTCTACTGCACCCTGTCCTGCATCCTTCTCAGCTGCCAGCAGTGTTGGAGGTTGTTCCGCCACCACCACGCCTCCAAAATGCTACTGCTGGCGATTCTTACACACCTCTCTCCTCCACCCCCTCTTCTGCTTCCTCCATGGCCTCTTCCTGTTCTTTGTCCTCTGAACCAGTGGTGCGCCGTAGGCGGTCAAGGGGCTACGTAAGTACGCAGGAAAAAAAAATGAGGTCATGCGGTGCTTGCGCTGGTGTGCTTGGGGACAGGAGCCACACTGGGGCACATATTCTGTCAGCTCTGCAGGGTCAGGCTGAGAGGTGGTTGACGCACACCAGTTTAAGCCAGGAATGGTGGTTTGTGACAATGGCACCAACCTCCTCTCCGCCCTCCGACAGGGACAACTGACCCATGTGCCCTGTTTGACTCACGTCCTTAACTTGGTGGTGCAGCAGTTCTTGGGCAGGTACCTGGGCTTACAGGATGTCCTGAGGCAGGCCAGAAAAGTCTGTGTGCATTTCTGCCGGTCATATAATGGCAGTGCATTATATATAGCCGAAGCCCTATGACCGATACGTATCCGAACAATACCAACTTATCATAAGATACCCCATGTGAAATGGACCTGAAGTGTGCCCTGGTCTAATTGATGGTATACCAAAATAAGGGGGCATACCCAATGATTAGAAATGAATGTGTTTGAAGAGAAATGATTGAGAAATGCCCTGAAAAAAAGGGGATGGGAGGGTGGGTATTGCGCACAGGAAACCGACAGAGACCACAGGCGAGTGGGCCGGTTAAATACCCCCCGGGCTCCTCCCATAAATTCAGGCCACCATACTGGCCTTCTTACTTAAGGCCGAAGCCCTATGACTGATACGTATCCGAACAATACCAGCTTATCATAAGATACCCCATGTGAAATGGACCTGAAGTGTGCCCTGGTCTAATGGACAGTATACCAAAATAAGGGGGCAAAAACACTTAGATAGGGATAAGAGAACTTTATTGTTTCCAGCCTTATCTATTGAGCCAGTTGGGTGAATGCCCGAGACTCTGCCTGTGGGTTAGGGATGTACCGAGCGAAGCAGGCCGACTTACACCTGCCTAATCTTTTAATGACATGGTCTGGGACCCCGTGTCGGGATGCGGTTGAAGCTGCTCCGATGCGGAAGGAATGGCCGGAGTAGTCACCGGGATTGAGAAGCAAGTTGCAAAGGAGAATCCTTACATGTTTTATGAACTGGCGGTTCGTTAAAGGTTTGACCGGAAAGGGCAAAAGAGGACTAGAGTCCGGGAGCTCGGGTAGTAGAGAGAGTAACTGAGTAAGCACAGCGACCGGACACCAGGCGTTGTTGGTTTTGTAGAGGTGGATATCTACGCTGGTACCTGCCTGCTGGGTCTTGGTCACCGAGAGGTGGAGGATGAAGTGGTCCTCACGACGAACCAGATGACGTCTACAAAGGACTGGACTGTGTGAGTTGTTATAGGTAAACTCGCTGGGCCGTAGAAAGCCATAGTAGGCCAGATAAATGGCCGCCTGTATGACCAGACTGGGGAGAACACCGAAGGGGTAGTTGGTAAGCATGGTGGACATGTCCCTAAAGATGGTACTGGTGATGGGGAGCCGTTTGACTTTAACTGGCGGCTGCTGCTTCTGGATGCCGCGCAGGACGGCTCGGACCGCGTGGAATGAGAAGATGGACGGTTTAGTAGGATCCTGGAGTGAGAGAAAGTGCTGTATGCCAGCTAAGTATAACTGGATGGTGTTGAAGGACAAGGCCAGTTGACTATGACAATATGAGATGAAGGCTAGTATATGCCTGACATCTGTGGGGGTGCCTACTGTGGAGGCAACCAGAAATTTGTTAAACACTTTCCAGGCTACCCGGTAGGCTTTCAGAGTGTTATCTGAGAGTGATTGGTTGATGAGCTGAGTGGCTCCATGCAGATGCAGCTCTAGTCCAGGGTCAACTGAGCCCAAAGCGGGATAGGAGCTGACACTGTATCGGCTTCCGGAACCTGCCGAAAGAAGAAAAGGAAATTAAAAAAATCGGGACAGTGCATCAGCTGCAAGGTTGTACTTTCTTGGGACAAACGTACAGTAAACATTAAATTGATGCTGCAGAGGCAGCTGCACCAGCCTGCGTAGGATGGATGGGCAAAAGTTTAAAGGCATCGGAAATGTCGGCCTTGGACAGCCACGTGCCTGTGCCTACTTTAAGGATGGCCTGGATCGCCATGTCAACAGAGGCGTATTTTAACGAAAATTCTTCGGAGGGGATCAGGGAGTTTAGACTGGGAACGTGAGAAGAATGAGGCATAGACAGGTCATGCAACCAAGCGGATTTTATTCGAAAATTTGCCCTTGACAAGCCCAATAGGGCTAACTCTCCACATGCTGAAGGGGGGCTGTGTGAAGGGACCTATGACAAAGCCTCGTTCCACCCCGGTTTGCAGCAGCTGGTCTATGGCCTGCTCATCGGAGGCAGCTGAGTGCAGATTTCTACACTCATAGGTTGTGTGGGGCAGAGAGATAAGGCCGGTATGAAAGCCTGTTGTGAAGCCATAGATTAGGAAGGTGGCTAGTGAGGGAGTGGGGTGCATGGTGAGATAGAAACCCAACCATAGGACATCTATGCAGCTTAGTCACGAGCCCTTCTGAGTTTTGACCTCACACAAATTCCTGGGGTGCGCTCTGTGGCACAAGACACAGACGTGCAGTAGGCGGCACTGGCTGAAATTACACGAGCCATAATTGTAATTATTGCAAATAGCCGCCCCTCCTATGGTTCGAACCGTACGTCCGAACTTGCCTACCTGTGTCTTCAGAGCAGGGACTGACAGGCCTTGGGCTGTACCGGAGGTGGAGGGGAACTCTAAGGGGCGACTAGCCGCTGTGTTGGCGCACCAAGAGGCGGTGTGGGTGGGGGACTGGCAGATGGCACACAGAGGCGAGCATAGGCCGGAAAAATGCCGGCAGAACAACTCGGTGTCCATGAGGCTTCAGTCTGTGGGTGACAAACTGTGCCAGCCTAGCGGCTGCCTTGGCGGAAAAAGAACGATGATAATCGTAGAAGGAGAAGCCTCCGTATTTGTACCCCAGGTCCACCACGGTGTGGAGATACAAGTCCAGCTCTTCCCTTCTGGCAGGGGACGCTGAGCATATGACATCCCTTAGCATCCCAAAGGCTAGGGCGAATTCTGGGATGGAAAGCTTGCGGTTCAGTCTAGGATCTTTGGCCTTGAGAACTACGGAGACATCTCCCCAGGTGTAGGCCTTGTTCTCTGCGAGATCGTGGACCGAAATGAGCAGGGAGGCAAGGTTGACATCCTTGCCATCCAGGATGTCCTTCCTTATGCCGGTCGGAACAAGATGTGCTGGGCAGACAACGGGACATGTCCCTGCGGTACCTGTCGGCAGTGGTGTCGGGACTGTGACTGGAATAGGGGTGGTTGTGGCCGGGTGAGCCTTTAGGAGCGCCTGGGACAACCGTGACCGTGTTGGCTAAGGACGACACCATCGTATGTAGCTGTGATATAGCTGCTGAGATGGATTGGAGAGAGGCCTGAGGTGGGGTACTGGGCCCGGCCATCGCCGGTGGGGAAGAGAGGAGCCTGAAAAGCTCTGCCTTCCTGGCCGTAGCTCTGCCGTCAGCCTGGGGATGGTCCAACCCCTGAGGGACTGTATGCTGTCGCTCACTGAAGGCGGGCGAGGAGACAAGGGGGCGGTAAGATCTTCGCTGCCGATTTGAGACATGGCTCCAGGTAGATTGTGCCCTAGGTGCGATGTCCTATCTCTTTGGGGTCGCAAGATGGACGACCGGAACCTATAGAGGGTGACACAAGTCAAGACTGTTTCTCTATCTTACCAAGCAAAGCCGCCTGTTGCTATGCACTAAGGCGGGCGCGAACGTGTGTGTGTGTGTGTGTGTGTGTGTATGTGTGTGTATAATATATATATATATATATATATATATATATATATATATATATATATATATATATATATATATATATATATATATATATATATACACACACACACACACACACACACACACACACACACACACACCTATACCTGCTTGGTTTCTGACGCGTTCTACCTGCGCCTTCCCCCCTTTTTTTTTACCTGGGAAAATAACGTCCAACCTGGTGCAGGGTGGACCTACTGAACTTGACTGACCTGGAGAGAGAAAATGACAGATGACAACTGATGAGGAGTCTGATAAATTAACTGATAGGTGACGCAAATTGCTGACTAATATGACCGAGGTGCACCGGTGAGTAGACAGTTTTTCTAAGTAGTTCCTCTCTCATTTTTTCTCTTTTTTTTTCCCTTTTTTTTTTCTTTTTTCTGTCCCAATCCGACGTGTCATTGCGCCAAGGACGAAATGAGTGGAATGATCCATGCTTAGCGTGGGGGTACGAATAAGTGCTACAATTGTGAACGTCAGATAAGACGACCTGTGGAAAAAATGAAATGTGGCCGATCCATCTGGGGCACGCCGAAACGAATCGATGCATCACGGATGCTACTGGATTCGAATCGGAGCGCAGTAGGCGACAGTGAAATGAAGCAAAATTGCCATGACAGAGGCACGAAATGGTCGTGTCGCCAGTGCGACTGACAACAAACCGGACTATGGAACATGTACTGAAATGTGGGAAATAAACCTGGGGCGGACCGGAACGAAATCGGCGCATGTTTAGATGCGACTGGATTCGAACCGGAGCACGGAACGTGGCAGTGAAATGAAACGAACATCATATGTCATGAGAGAGGCCTAGATCGACCGGCCGCAAGCTGTGACTGGGAAACAAACTGGTCTCTGGAGCATGCACTGAAATGAGGCCGAAAAAATACCTGGGGAGCGTCCAAACGAATCGACGCACAGGGATGCGATCGGATTCGAACGGAGCGCACTACATGACAATGAATGGATTCCCATGATAGAGACACGAATTGGAGAGGTCGCAAAACTGCGACTAACAATGAACGGGCTCTAGCGCATGTACTGAAATGAGGCCAACGCAACTGGGACACGCCGATCGAACCCGTGCATTTTGCGAATGCGACTGGATTCGAACCAGGACGTAATAGGTGACAGTGAAATGACTCCAATGACAGAGACCCGGATCGATAAGCAGAAGGCTACGACTAATAACGAGCGGGCTCTGGAGCATGTACCGAAATGAGGCCGAGCAACTGGGACACACCGGGACGAATCGGCGCATTGCGGATGCGACTGGATTTGAATCCGAGCACAGTATGTGACACAAATGAGTGAAATGTTTGAAATTATAAAATGAAATGATTAAGTAAGCCAGTCGTGGCAGAGGCATGAATCGTTGTGCCGCGTATTGCGACTGGCAACGACTTGTCTGTGGAACACGGTGTCGAGGCGGAAAACATAACAAGCTACGAAAAATAGCGCAACATTTTTAGTCTAACCAATTCTAACGAAGCGAGGCCCGTGAAATGAAGCCAGTTACAATAATGGTGGGTTCGAGTGACTAACGACCTGGTTTCATAACGAATGACTCGAGGGTTTAGTGTCGAGCTTCGCGTTTTAAGATACTCAAATAGAAATGTGTTTAGAAAAAGGGAGGTCAATCGAGACCCTTACCTGCGGCAGTCGAGCCAGAGATGTTGTACAAAAAACACGAACGGGAACGAAAACCACGAGACTTCTTGTAGAGAGAAGTTATACGAATGGCAGCGAAACTCGAGCAGTAGGCCTAGTGACGTAGTATTGTGCACAGGAAACCGGCAAAGACCACAGGCGAGTGGGCCGGTTAAATACCCCCCGGGCTCCTCCCATAAATTCAGGCCACCATACTGGCCTTCTTACACATTATATTATACATACACATACATTATATATATATATATATATATATATATATATATTGTAATATTTGGGGGTTATTTTAGCTTAAAGGTAGAGCTTACCAGTGAGCTGGATCCACACCAGATGTCGTTTAAGGGCTCGTAGGCCCACTTTTATTAAAGAAAGAAAAAGTCAGATAACAAAATAGTTGCCCACACAGGGGTTTCAGCTTTCCACAGCAGTAATGTATGTAGAACCAAAAATACCAAGCCACCTGGCTCTCTTTAGCAGCACTGCTGCTCAGACTTCTGCTGCAGCCCTCTTGGCTCTTTAACAGAGTTCCCGTACACCCAGTACCTCAGCACTCTTTAACAGCTTCTCTTTCAGCCCACAAGCTTGGACCCTCTGTCTACTCTGACAGACCGACCTGTGTAGACATGCACACTTCTTCTCCCTTACACGCCTGGACTCCTCGGGAGGGTGGAGCCCAGAACCATGGTGTTGGCTTTGTTTTAAGCCCAAGACCCACCTGTGCAATCATCCAGCCAGACTGCTGGCTGTTCCCAAAACCCGGTCCCAGGATTGGAGATTCCGAACTACCACATATCCCCCCCCTTTGTTTCGACCCAGAGGGCGGAACACCAAAGTTACTTTTGGCACCTCTGTGCCAGATACCATTTACAGAAGTACCCTCCTGTACAACCTCGCTTCTCCTAACGGGGAACTCCACCCAATGCCTCCTTTGGTGTCTCCCTCTAAGCCTTACTGTCACGCTGCTATGAGCTTTGATGCGACCTTCCCAACTTTTCTTCCGAGTGCATTTCCACAAGCACTTCCTCTCCTGAAATCTTAATGGGTTCCCGTTGGTCTTCCTACCAACCCTTCTGCCTCCACGCTTCAGGTTCCCAGGTTTCCCCAAAACTCTCTCAGCAGTACTGTTCTGAGACTGTAGGGGGCCTATTTCTATAGTGTTTAGAACGGAAACCCACCTCTTATTTCTGGTACCTGACTCAGCAGTCACTAATTGATTACCAGGTTTACCTGTACCTTTGGACACCACATTATCATGTACCATTAACACATTTGGTTCATCATTGACAGACATATTCAAACCAACATTAGACCGCTCAATGTTGCACATGTCACCAATGCCTTTTTTTCCAACATTTGCTAGGGTAGAGTCCACAGAGGGCACACATACTGGAGGGCCGCCATCACCCACAGGAACCTCACAGGACGCCACCTCCCCTGGGTTCACCCACTCTGCAGGCAGCTGTCCTACCACTTGACCCGTTCTGATGCTACCTGTATTTTTATCCACCGGAACAGGCAAACTCTCGTCTGATCCACATACAATTTTTACCACGCTCCTTGTCCATTCTCCTGTCCCGGGGACCTTATTAGGTTTGTCACCTAAACCAACCACTGGACTGGGGACCCCAGTCTCTTTAACCACCTTTGTTTGAGCACTGGTCAGGATCTCTGCTGCTTTCAGGTTCACACATGGCCCTTCCATCTCATGTGGTTTTTCTACCGGTGCAGTAAACGCGCCCTTAATCGATAACTGACCAGCACCACCCTGAACCATAGCAGCAGAAATGCTTCCCATCTGGCTGTTAGGAGGTGTAACCACAGACATTTTAGGCTTATTTACAACTTCTCCAAAGTCTGTCTCAAATATTTCTTCTGCACGTAGTCCAGCAGCATACATAGCAGCAACTTTTAACAAAATTAGCAAATTTAGGAATAAACCATTCCTGTCCCGTTTTACTTTGCTCTGTACAGCCTGCCATACAGTGCTCCACCTAGTGGTACTGCGCAGTACCAGCCCATCAGACTGTGGAGGAGACACACTAGTATAGATTGGCTGTACATCCCAAAGTTCAAGCATCTCTTTTAATGCTTTGGTAAATAACCAGGCCCTTGACTCCAGACCTAAGTCCTTCCTGGGGATTTTCATGACACTGGGGATGCAGAGAGACTCACTTGCTGAGACTTGAAAAGTTGCGACGGTTAACGGAACCTCCTCCCGGCTGGAGGTAAACACAGCCTGGTGCTCCACCAGAGCGCTGCCAATTGCTGGACTCATACCCAACTTCTCAGGCTCAGCATCAGTGAACTGCTCCAGAACATTACCAGTGACGTCACGTTGACACTCCATGTCAACCTCAGTTTTGTGGGTCACGGACAATGTCTCTGCTGTGCCCTTATTTGGTTCATCCTGCTCACCAGGGTTAATCCCTGCAGCAGCCACCGCGCCCTCAGGTACAAGCTGTTCTGCAGCCCCTCCTGCTGGCCCAGCAGAAACCATGTCCACCTTATCTTTGTGCATAAAAGCCTCATCTATCAGGGAGATAAGATTTTTGCTCCAACTATCCCAATCTGTTGTATGTGCGCTCCCTTCATCGGTACTCCTCAGCACCGATCCATCTGCCCAGGGAGACACATAAGAACAGACTGGCTTAGTTGCAGACTCATTACACCAGTCATTGTAAATCATGTCAGACTGTGGTAGCACAGGTTGCAATACACCATATTCACCACCTTGCTCAGCTTGCATTTCATAAGCCTCACACACCTTTGCATTTTTCACAGGTTGTGTTAATCCACCATTTACCTGCACATTTTTAGTACTAGCAGCTTGCACTAACACATTACCATTACACATTACAGTTCCATTCTGTCCCACCAGAGTGACATCGCAGTTGTCTAGGGCAACCTCTGACTCCAATACATGAAGTTCCCTGGAGATTCCTGTGGACAACTGTGCTGTCTTACCACCAGTTGCTACAGGCAACCGCCCATTTTTGATAACCCCAGGTTCTTTCAGAGCAAAAGTTTTCCCAACAGCATTAAACTTTTCATTAACAGTAACACTTATAGCATTTTTCACATTTGTAGGCTGTCCTAGCCCATGGTCAACTTGAGCCTGATAGTCATTAGACACAACACTTTTAGACATCAACACAGGTTCTATGTGGATTTTAACCCTTGCATTCCCACTATATAGGGAAAAGTCATTCTCAAGTGCACATTCAGTGGCCCCACTAACTGGGGTCACTCTCACATCATCATGGACAGTCTTGTAACCAGTCCTTTTATACATGAAATCAGCAGTTCCAGCCATCATTTCATTAAAGACAGTCTTACCCACCGCAGTAGTTGGGGTCACCATCTTCATTTGAGTACGTCGTCTTATGCACCAGTCCTCTGCTGCACTTTTACTGGCCAACTCCTCCTGGTGGCCATGGGATGAAACCACAGCAGGCATCTCCCACCGTTTAGCACCCCCTGCAGGCACAACAGGAAACTTCTTGTTGCTAGGGGTGACTGCAAACATATTTTCACCGGAATCTGGGCCTACAGACAAAACTTTCTCAGCAACATTATCTCCAGCCGTATTCCACAACCTAGGGCAAGAAAACATGCCATGCCCCAGCTGGCCACATTCCAGGCATGGTACTGGACGATTTTTTCCAAAAGCGATTCTCTCCTGGC